>NC_054710.1:27981822-28061822 GCF_016097555.1 Gigantopelta aegis
ATTTTCCAAATAACTTTCACTTTACATTTATAAATAAAATAACTATCTGTGATAGTGGGTTTTTTTATTATTATTATTGTAGACCAAATACTATTAGTTATGTACTAAACAGTAATTCTTTTTATCACCAACCGCGTTTCATAATCAATGATTAATGCTGACGCTAATGGGTGGATGGTGTGTGTGTGTGTGTGTGGGGGGGGGGGGGGGGTCTGTAGAATGTGATGGCAAACAATCAATCACTGAACCATTTAACACGTGCCTACATCCAGTAGAGGTTCAGACCCGTCCGTCGGCAAATATGAAAGATCCAACAGCAAGAAGATTGCCACTGTGGGCGGCAAACGACTTTCCGAAGGATCCTACCTAAAGGTGCAGCATAAGGTATGGTAATCTGTTTTCTCCTGGGGGTTTTGTTTTTGTTATCTAACTAGTGATGTTCCAATGATTGAGTATAATCAAAACTTAATCAAAATAAAAATGTAGCGGGAGGACTGCCATTATAGACAAACGAATTTCGGACGAATCCTAGTTAAATGCGCAGCATGAAAGTGTTGATATCTTTTTTGTATTTTGTTTTTTTTGGGGGGGGGGGGGTGTTTTGTCTTTCTTTCTTTTTGTTCGAGGGGTGGGGTGAGGGGTTGAAGACGTTTGTAGTGATGTTCTAATGATCGATTATAATCGAAAATCAATCAAAATTATACTCAACCGTGCCGAGGATATCTGGAATGAAAATCGAATACTCTATTAACATTACGATGATATACCACTGTTAAAGATCATTGTTTGTCTTAGCAACAATAAAGTTTGTTTTGTTCAATGACACCACTAGTGCACTCTTATGTATTAATCATAGGTCATTGATGCCTCACATTTGATAATTCTGACATATTGGCTTAGAGAGGAACTCCGTAGAATTTATATCCATTATTAGCAAGATATCTTTAATATGCACCATCCCACAGACAGGATAACACATGCCAGGGCCTTTCATATACACTGGTTGTGACAAATCGGCGGGGATCGATCACGCTATGTTCGCTATTAAACATATTTCATTTGGAACAGACTACATAGATGGCATTAACTACAACTAACAGTATGCAATTATTATAAAATATAAACGATGCCATTATCATGAAATGTAAATGACCTCATTATTATAAAATTTAAATGATACCATTATTATAAAATGTAAATGATGTCATTATTAAACAGTAAAAATGATTTCATGTATAAATAATGCCATTATTATAAAATGTAAATAATGTCATTATTATAAAATGTAAATGCTATTATTATGAAATGTAAATGATGCTATTATTATGAAATGTAAATGATGCCATTATTATAAAATGTAAAAAAGGCAATTATTATAAAATGTAAATGATGTCATTTTTATGAAGTGTTAATTATGTCATTATTGTAAAATGTAAATGTGATATAAAGGGTCATCCCAATATTTATATGTATAATAATAATAATATAATAATGCGTGTATGTAATAGAGGGACATACAGATGCTATTTATATTGGGGGGGGGGGGGGGGGGGGGGGGGGGGGGTGGATGGTCATTTCAGGTTATTATTATATAATATTTGTATGTGATAAAGGGACATCCCAATGTTATTTATATCGGGGGTGGAGGTCATTCCAGGTATTCTCACGAATCATGTATAATAAGCGAAACTCGTTTCTGAAGTGCATCAATTTCATAAAACATGCTAAGTTTAAGTTTACGACCAGCAGTTATATCGGATGTACGTCTGCATATATGGCGTCTATGCCATGCAGAAAATTACATCATTACGGATGATGGGGCACTGCAAAACAAAAGAAAATGAAATATGTGTAGTTCAAACTATACTAGTTGTACTGTTAATATTAATACAAACTCCAGTCGTAGATTTACGTTTAGGACCGGGCCTATACTGAACTATATATAATGAATGAATGAATGAATGAATGAATGATAATAACAATAGTGACAATAATCACGAAGATGACGCCGACGATGATGATGATGAACAATCATACAGATATGTCAGACAACAAACAAAAGTACATTTTAATCGATATAAACATTCTAAAATGTTCAATACAATAGTGCAAAGTGATGTGATCGAGTCGTGTTATGGTCAAACCATCAAAACCGTGTATGTGCGGTGTTAATTACAAAACCAGTGTGGCACTGATAAATCGACACAAAAGAAAACAAACATATTACATCACATTCGTTTATTTCAAAACGACAACCACAAAAGCCATGGTTAGTAAAATGGGATACGTTTCCTTCAATAACTCGAAAATAAAAGTTATGGTTAGTAAAATGGGATATGTTTCCTTCAATGACTCGAAAACAAAAGCTATGGTTAGTAAAATAGGATATGTTTCCTTCAATAACTTGAAAAAAAAAGCTATGGAAACAGCATAGAAATAATGTGTGAAATTCTGGTAATCAAATCAAAATTGAACTGACTATCAACACAAAGCGAAACACATATATTTGGAAACATTATCACAGACGTTTCTAAAAATAAAAACAAACAGACAAATACAGACGCGTCTAGCTCTGTCCGGTGCTAGTTTTGATTTAGTAAACTAGTCTGGGTGTGGCAGTCCTCTGTCATGGTGCAAGAGGGACGAAATCTCCAGTAAAGGATCTTCTCGAGATTGGCTGTCCTCCCATAGACGAGGCACTCGATAGAGATTCATAGAATCAACCACTGTTTTGTCAAATCCATATTCGGGTCTGTATTGTGCGGCCCTGATCAAAAGAAAGAAATGTTTTATTTAACGACGCACTCAACACATTTTATTTACGGTTATATGGCGTCAGACATATGGTTAACGACCACACATATTTTGAGAGGAAACCCGCTGTCGCCACTACATGGGCTACTCTTCCGATTAGCAGCAAGGGATCTTTTATTTGCGCTTCCCACAGGCAGGATAGCACAATCCATGGCCTTCGTTGAACCAGTTATGGATCACTGGTCGGTGCAAGTGGTTTACACCTACCCATTGAGCCTTGCGGAGCACTCACTCAGGGTTTGGAGTCGGTATCTGGATTAAAAATCCCATGCCTCGACTGGGATCCGAACCCAGTACCTACCAGACTGTAGACTGATGGCCTGCCACGACGCCACCGAGGCCGGTGCCCTGATCAAGTATTACGGTTTTGTTGTTCAGATGTACTGTCCTTAAGTCAGAAAATTGCACAGATATGAATTCGTCTGCTCTCATGGAAATCCACAATGACGTGACTGGCCTCGGTGGCGTCGTGGTTAGGCCATCGGTCTACAGGCTGGTAGGTACTGGGTTCGGATCCCAGTCGAGCCATGGGATTTTTAATCCAGATACCGACTCCAAACCCGAGTGAGTGCTCCGCAAGGCTCAATGGGTAGGTGTAAACCACTTGAACCGATTAGTGATCCATAACTGGTTCAACAAAGGCCATGGTTTGTGCTATCCTGTCTGTGGAAAGCGCAAATAAAAGATCCCTTGCTGCCTGTTGTAAAAGAGTAGCCTATGTGGCGACATCGGGTTTCCTCTAAAAACCAGTGTCAGAATTACCATATGTTTGACGTCCAACAGCCGCTGATAAGATAAAACATCAATGTGCTCTAGTGGTGTCGTTAAATAAAACAAACTTTACTTTACCATAATGATGTTTCCTTTACTGAATCACGATAAGGAACCGCACACATAAAGCCTAACATAGTTATATGGTGTCTTCTTCAAAGAAACAAAAAGCACACGGTTTAAATATATATATATATATATATAATTTTGTTATAACAACAATATATGTAAATATATATAATTTATACTCTTCACAAAATGTAGGGGAACCTGAAATATTAATGTTTATATCAACTGTTAGACCGAACATACGTTTTGGCCACAGACATCCTAGTAAAGAACACCGAAACACATTCCATAGTTTTCACGTGCATCACGCAGTTGCCCAGTACACGTGCGTGGGGTTTCAATCTCGATTTTGACAATTTTCAGAAAGGTCGATTAATCACTGTGGAACATTATTTCTGTCAATCTTTTTCATTCTGTTGTTCATACAGTTGTTATTGCTTTGTGTTCAGTCATTTTGATTGCTTGAATTTGCTACTACTGATAAAAACAAATTTCAACTTTTAAATTTCACTTCTGACCCCAATCGTCCTTCAAGATCTTTGGTGGTCATAAAATCTACTGTAATACTGGACACCGGTTGTAAGGTTTGCCCAATTAATTCACTATTATGATATCCGGTTCCAAATGAGACCGTGCTATGACATCAAATTACTAATACGTTACAATGCTAATGAGCTCTGTCCGATGCTAGTCTGGGAGTGGCAGTCCTCTCTGTGTCCTCTCTGAGTCCTCTCTGTGGCCTCTCTGTGGCTTGCAAGAGGGAAGAAATGCTTATGAAAAGAACTTCTCGCGCTGTCTTCCTAAATAAGAGGTACTAGATAGATATTCATGGAATCAACCATTATTTTGTTAAATTGCCCATTTGACTCTGCATTGTGCAGAGATACGGCCTTGATCACGTATTACGGTTTTGCCGTTCTGATTTAATATGTTTAAGGCGGAATATTGTACATAAGCTAAATTTATTGTTGTCATTTTTTAATTGTAATCTTACATGCGTTCATTAACATAATTATCTTTTGCAGGATATAGAACTATTCAAGTGTATCAAAGACCCGAATGATTGTACAAATATATGGATGATTCTGTGGATTATGCTGTTGTTACTTAAAGCTACATATCCCTGCACCTGTTTCTGGATTCTGGAAGTTCTCACACGAATGTGGCTACGTAATCCATACATTATAGAAAATATGTGTAATAGATGGTTCTGATAAAGTGTTGACGATTTAACACACGGATCGGTGAACTTTAATTTTTTAAACGTGTCGAAAAGATCATTTTGACATATATGTATTGTGATTGTCAGAAATCGTAGATATTTTGTGTAACATCTACCATGACAGGCAACACTAGTTTTGATTGTGATGGCACCGAATCGGCGACGTCGGCTCAATACATTACCAACGTCACTGGCAACGTGCATGTGTCGGACGGAAACCTGCTGTCGATATATCCAATACCTGAGAGATATTCCATTCCAATATACGTGTACGCCTCACCAATTCTTCTCTTGATGACAATTTTCAGTAACACGATGGTATGTGTTGTCCTGTTTAAGCGACACATGCGCTCGCCCACGCACGTTCTTTTGACTGTCATGGCCATAACCGACACATTGACAGGTTTGTTTCCAGTTCCAGTTATGGCGTACTTCTTTGGAACAGAAAAGGTGAAAGACTTCGTACAGTACGGTTGGTGTTTTGCGTACGACTACCTGACAATGTACATCCCCACTATTTTCCACACGGCATCTATATGGCTGACCATGGCTCTGGCTGTTCAGAGGTACATCTGCGTCTGCTATCCCTTCAAAGCAAGGACATGGTGCACGATCACCAACGCCATCCGCGGAACAGTCATCATCTACGTGATGGCGGTTCTCAGTCACATATGCAGGTTTTTCGAAAAGGACATCAGTTCTGTTGTTTTGCCGTCGTTGGTGAACGAGAACGAAACTATCACAGCCTGTTTCATCATTTGGAAACCTTGGCTGAGAGATTTCGCCCATGTTTCACTTTACTATAATATATACTTCTCGTTTCGAGTCCTCTTCGTACATATCGTCCCGTGTGTTTCCTCAGTTGTACTGAATGCACTGCTCCTCAACAATATGAGGCAGGCATCGAAGAGGGGGGACGCAGTATCAGAGAGAGAACAAGACGTCAGAATGTAAGAAAGTGAAAGATAGCAACCGCACCACACTGATGCTCGTGACAGTGGTGGGGATTTTTCTCTTGGTGGAAGTGCCTAATGGAGTACTGATAATTGTATCGATGGTTAATAACACATTTGGTATTAGTGTTATAGACAGCCAGACATTGAATATAGCGCTGCCTTGTTAAGCTTCTCCATTTTGTTGACCTATCCGCTCAACTTTGTAATCTATTGTGGCATGAGTAGGAACTTTTGCGAGACTTTCAAGAGTCTGTTCTTGGGACGTACGTCCTAGCCAGAGGTGGGACGTAGCCCATAGGTAAAGCGCTCGGCTGATGCGCGATCGGTCTTGGATCGATCCCCGTCGATGGGCCAATTAGGCTATTTCTCGATTCAACCAGTGCACCACGACTGGTATATCAAAGGCCATGACATGTGCTATTCTATATCCTTGACTGTATGTCCAAATTACCAAATGCGCTCTAGTAGTGTTGTTAGACAAACCATGCTGGGATTGTTTTTACTTCCTATCCATAGCACAGACAAAAAAAAAACATGATGGCGAAAATGCACTGAAAGGTGTGTTTATCGAAACTGTGCTGCAATTAATATATTTACTTTGTTATATCCACCCATTCATCGATCCCTCCATCCATCGACCTAAACACCAAGCCAGCCACCAAAACATCCAACCATCCGTGCATGCCTATACAGTCAGACTTATCCACCTAAACACCAAGCCAGCCACCAAGCCAGCCACCAAAACATCCAACCATCCGTGCATGCCTATACAGTCAGACCTATCCACCTAAACATCAAGCCAGCCACCAAAACATCCATCCATCCGTGCACGCCTACACAGTCAGACTTATACACCTAAACACCAAGCCAACCACTAAACCATCTAACAATCCGTGCAAGTCTATACAGTCAGACTTATCCACCTAAACACAAAGCCAGCCACCAAACCATCCATCCATCCGTGCACGCCTATACAGTCAGACTTGTCCACCTAAAAACCAAGCCAGCCACCAAACCATCCATCCATCCATCCGTGCACACCTATACAGTCAGACTTATCCTACTAAAAACAAATCCAGCCACCAAATCATCCATCCATCCGTGCACGCCTATACAGTCAGACTTAGTTGCTATGATCGCGTCAATTTGTTGGCCTATATTTGAAAATCAAGAAATGCAGCTGCTTGATACATTGATAAACAAAACAACGAACTGTGGTCTAAAATCGGAAAAATATATTAATTTGTCGCCATGATTTCTTTTATTCTACCGAATAGTGCATGTTGTTCTCTATCACTCTGTGATCTAATCAACAAGTTGAACTTGATATAATTTGATTGCTCGCTAATTAGTAATATGTGACTTTTCTAAGGTGCTCAAAATCCCTAACTGAAGGACCTCTAGTTTCGTTCTTCGTGAATTTATCGAATTTTCCTGTAAAGTATATTTGTTTGAGACCTTTTGGGCATATGTTGAGACATTCTGGCACAAGTTTAGACCTTCGGGCGTAACAGATGTCAGTGAAAAGTCCATCGAATGATAAATATTTGTATAGCTGTGCAGAAGACGCAACCCAAAATGGGATCTTCCAAGGGAAAGAGAAAGATGGGACGACATTTTACTTGCTGGAAGCTACTCTCGGCAAAGTAAGTATATAGCTCCACTTTTCCAATTCGGTGGACCGATAAAAAATGCGCCAAATTTCCTTCATTCAAATTGCGCACCCTTTTTCCTTTGGTATTGATCCTACGGAACATTCGAAATTCTATAGCACCAGAAAATAGCGCCACGCCTGTTACCGACCCCGGTCGGGCTGCTTGTGCTCTCTTGCAACTACCAATGCAGGTGGTCCCTTCTCCCACCCACCCCAACCATTTCGTCAAATGCCCATGACAGGCGTGCGCTAAAGCAGCTTGCTCTGAATATGCACATTAATCGCTATACCATACCATACCATACCGAGAACACATAGGCATATAGAAATGCCACAGATTTCCACTAAAAAAAGAAAAAGAGAAAATAAAACCAACATTTACCATGTACACCAACATCATTTAAATTAATAGCAGCTTCAAGCATCCTCCTCTATCATAAGATCGAATATACGCCTCGATATGGTTTTCCTCATTCTCTGCCGACCCTCAACAGTTTTCTTACACACCCGTTGGTGAGAACACCATGTGTTATTTTGTTTTAACACATGGTTGTTTACACATGTGCGTACGTGTGTAAACAATTTTAAGACATACCACCGGCTGCTCCATAAAGGTTAGAGGTTTGTAACTTACATAAAAACAATTGTTTTGTCAAGGTACAGAATAATGTATTGTGGTGTAGTACTACTCTAGATATAATTTTGTAAATAATGCTGTTTTGAGTTTCAGGCTATTGATGTTGTCAGTTACTTGGATGGTACATAGGTCTGTATTTTCTGCAGATTTAATTGGTGTTAGATGTACATAAATATTGATTTTAATTTTCTAATGTATATGTAAGGATTTGTTGTAATTGTTTTTATATATTCATTTCAAATTTTCTCTGTGTTTGTAGATAGATTACAGATAGTTGGTTAATTTATTTATCTACTGTGTATTTTGGGATATATTTCAACATGTCGAGAAAAATGTCTGAGTCTGACATGATTGAGGCTCTGAATGCTAGTGGTAAGTATGTAATTGCACCTAAAGTAGAGAGGAAACCAGGTCCTCTAGCTTTTAGTTCACCAAGTGAAGATGTAGTGATTGATATGCAAGAAGCTGGTGCTAGGCCTAAAGCTGTGTTTGGTCAGTTTCACAAACTAGAGTTAGGAGCAAGACCAAAGGAGAGACTTTCGTACATGGACAACTGTTATGATAATGTTGGTATGAAACAACCATCTTTTGTTCCTAAGATATCGCCATTTTCTGGTGATGATCCGCCTCAAAAAGGTGATGTATCTTTTACAGAGTGGAGATTTGATGTGCAATGTTTAGTTATTGATCCTGATATGAATACTCATGTAGTGTTACAGGCAATCAGAAGGTCATTTAAGGGGTACCGCAAGAAAAAATGCTTATTCCTCTTGGAGAAAGAGCTAGTGTTGAGGATATCTTGTCAAAGCTAGATACACTCTTTGGTGAAGTTGTTACCAATGGCATGATAATGCAGGAATTTTTTAACTCTTTTCAAAAACCGGGAGAGTCTGTAACGAATTTTGGTTGTCGATTAGAGTCTTTGTTGCAGTCCGCTATTGATTGTGGTTATTTGGACAGAGGATCCAGGAATGATTTATTGAGGCATAAATTTTGGACTTCTTTAAGTTGTGAAAAGCTGAAAAGTCAAACTTGACACAAGTATGATACTATCCGTAATTATGATGAATTACTAAGGGAGATTAGATGTGTAGAAAAGGAGCTTAGCATAAGTTTACCTAACACATCTAAGAAGGTTCATCAGCAGAGCCTGACTACTAAGAAGACTGACCAGGATGGTTCATTTTTGGAACAACGGTTTGATAAAAGAATGGAAGCTTTAGAGAAAAGGTTAGATCAGAAGATAGAGGACAAGTTTAATGTGTTGCTTAGGAAATTAGATGATATCCACATACAGGGTCAAGGATTTGGAAACCGAGGGCGTGGTGGCAGTTCATCTTTTCAGCAAGGAAGAGGAAACTTTTATCTGCAAGGTAGGGGGAATAACTACCAGAGAGGGCATTTCAGAGGTCGAGCTGGCTGTGGCGAGGGTCGTTTTCACCCAAACGCGCAGTGACCTCTGATGATGGCCAACCAGAGGTCATAGTTCACCATGTTAAACATGATGACCCTGGCCAAACTTTAATGGAGAGATTAATTGGTTCTTCCAATGAAGGATTAATTAAGATCAATGGAGAAGGGATGAGAGCATTGATTGACAGTGGGTCAATGGTTACAACTATTTCAGAGACGGGATATAACAACTTACCTGATGTACTTAAGCCGAATCTTCTTAGCTTAGATACATTAGGATTACAAGTATCTGTAGCAGATGGTTCATCTTTGAAGTATATGGGATACATTGAATGTTCAATTCTTGTTTCTTTTTTAGCAGATACAGAGTTTTTTGTTCCTGTGTTGGTTGTATCAGATACAGAATTTACAGCGAAATGTCCTGTGATAGTTGGAACAAACATCATTAGACTGTGTAGAGATGTTTCTTCAGGAGAAACAGAAGGTAACATTCCTTCCGAATGGCAGGTGGCATTTGATAGCATTGCTTGCAATGTTTTTAAAGTTAAATCTTTAAATAGGAAGCCATTCTATGTAGCTCCATACCAGTCAGCGGTAGTTAACGGTATAGCAAGGGGAGTTAGATCAAACATTTCTGAAGTTGATACTGAAAACTTGGATGGGAGTTCTACATTTTCAGTATGTCCTAGAGTTGTGAAGATAAACCAGGGCAGTTCTAGTATCAAGATACCTGTCAAGATTTGTAATATGTCCGCAAAGCTGCTACTCATTAAGCCCAGGTCGGAGATATGCAGTATCCAAGAGGTAAAGGTTATTGATAGTTTAGCTGAATTACCTGGTAAAGATAAGAATATTTCTACTCCGGAGGAACTTGGTGTACAGATAGACCGAGATAACCTTAGTGAAGATCAGTTATCCCAAGTTAGACAGGTACTGGGTAACTGGAAACATGTTTTTTCTTCAGGTCTTCTAGATATTGGAAATACAGACTTGGTCAAGCATAAGATAGAGCTGGGTGACAAGCGACCGTTCAAGCTTCCATATAGGAAGATTCCTCCTGGTATGTATGATGAGGTTCGTCAACATGTCAAGGAAATGCTTGATGCAGGTATAATCAGAGAGTCTAGCAGTCCTTTTTCATCTAACATTGTTTTGGTAAGGAAGAAAGACGGTTCTTTGAGATTCTGTATAGACTACAGGACTTTAAATTCTCGGACTCACAAAGACAGTTACATGCTTCCAAGGTTTGATGATGTTATAGATACACTGCATGGATCTAAGTACTATTCCAAGTTAGACTTGAGATCAGGTTATTGGCAGGTGGAGGTTGACGAGAACGACAAGGAGAAAACAGCTTTCAATGTTGGCAAATTGGGATTTTACGAGTGTAACCGGATGGGATTTGGTCTTACCAATGCCCCAGCGACTTTCCAGCGTCTGATGGAAAAATGCATGGGTGAGATGCACTTAAAGACTTGTCTGATATTTATAGATGACATCTTAGTGTTTTCCAAGACTTTTGAAGAGCATGTTGAGCGTTTGCAAGCTGTATTTGCTAGACTTTGTCAACACAACTTAAAGCTTAAACCATCCAAATGTGAACTTTTTAATACTTCAGTTTCTTATCTTGGACATGTAGTTTCAGAGGCAGGTATATCTACAGATCCTGAGAAAACGTCAGCTGTTGAGCAGTGGCCGGTACCGAAGACTATTAAGGAGCTTCGTCAGTTCTTGGGTTTTGCGGGGTATTATCGCCGTTTTATCAAGGACTACGCCAAGCTGGTGGAACCTTTGAACAGTTTGCTTCAAGGGCATGGAACCAGTCCTGCAGCACGGAAGTCCAGGAAGAAGAAGAAACCAGTAGCTGAGTTTAGGTGGAGAGATGAGCAGCAGATAGCTTTTGATGTAGTCAAGGAGAAGTTGACACAGCCACCTATTTTAGCATATGCTGATTATGCATTACCTTTTATTGTTCACACAGATTCCAGCAGTTCTGGATTAGGAGCGGTGTTATATCAGAAACAGCAAGGTGTAGAAAGGGTAATTGCATACGCCAGTCGTGGACTCAGACCTAGTGAGAGGAACTACCCAGCACATAAGTTAGAATTTCTTTCATTGAAGTGGGCTATCACAGATAAATTTCATGATTATTTGTATGGCAATTCATTTCATGTTATCACTGATAACAATCCCCTAACTTATGTGTTGACGAAGGCCAAGCTGGATGCAACCAGTCATCGGTGGGTAGCTGCTTTAGCAAACTATAACTTTACTTTGTCTTACAGAGCAGGAAAGTTGAATGCGGATGCAGATGGTCTCAGCAGACAGGTCTTTGCAGATGTTGTGAAAGCAGTCTGTCAAGCAGCGATAGCATCCATTCCTTTGGTTGACAGTGTATCGAGCAAGACTACTGCTCATTCGGCCGGTGAGCACGTGGATCTTGGCGATAATATCAGTTGTATTGACTGGATTGCGGAGCAGCGCAAAGATCGGGTTACTGCTAGGCTTATACAGATTGTAAAGTATGGTTTGTTTCAGAGGGGACAAGGAGTACAGAGAGAGATGCCAGCAGTGAAGAAGTATCTTCGAGAGAGGAGACGTTTAGAACTGGTTAATGGAATTTTGTACAGACATGTTATTCTAGATGGTCAGAAGGTAAGACAGTTGGTTTTTGTATTTTATATTGATATTCGGACATAGTGATGTAATAATTTTATCTTAATTGAGAGTTTATATTATACATGTGCGCGGAAGTGTGAAAGTTAATGTGTGATTGTAAGGAATGTTTGTATTATATTTTACAGGTTTTTCCAACTGGTCTACAAATAAAATATTGGAACCACAAGGAGTGTTATCTTTACTTATTCCCCGGGTTACATATATATTCTACAAACAGTGAGATTCACACAATAACTTTTTAAACATTCTAACTTGCTGTCTTGATTATACTATTCTCTTGTCGTATCCGGTGTACTGCGTATGACAGGAAATAAAATATTCCGGTAAATTGTCAGTGTGTTATTGTTTTCAAAAGAAATATTTTCAAGGCTTTATATTTTCGATGCTGACTACTTACCCTCAAAACCCACGAAAATAAAAATCCTCGAAAATTTCCGGTTATACAGTAACTGTAAATAAAATGAGCTGAGTGCGTCGTTAAATAAAAAATGTCCTGAACGTGAACGTGAAACTGGTTTTACGTGTTTATATACACCCACGAAGGTTTCAAACGACTGTCCCGGGCTTAACCTCTGACGCCACCAGTGACTAAGTCCGGGCCAGGATGGGGGAGAGGAGGTAAGTCTGAGGTGGGCAGAATTTGGAATACAAATTTAGATGTTAGGTCAGAAAGAAAGAAATGCTTTATTTAACGACGCACTCAACACATTTTATTTACGGTTATATGGCGTCAGACATATGGTTAAGGACCACATATTTTGAGAGAAAACCCGCTGTCGCCACTTCATGGGCTACTCTTTCCGATTAGCAGCAAGGGATATTTTATTTGCACTTACCACAGGCAGGATAGCACAAACCATGACCTTTGTTGAACCATTTATGGATCTCTGGTCGGTGCAAGTGGTTTACACCTACCCATTGAGCCTTGCGGAGAACTCACTCAGGGTTTGGAGTCGGTATCTGGATTAAAAATCCCATGCACGACTGGGATCCAAACCCAGTACCGGACTCGAATATCCGATACTTACACCAGATGCCAATGAGACTATGGAATAAAGTAAAATAGCATTATGTATCTTATTTCCATCGCTGAACAGGGATGCCAATTCATGCCATTATATTGCATTCCACACATTCGACTTAGTCTTTTGTTTTACTTCATGTCTCATAGCCCTAAAATGTAACAGGTCTCGGCCGGCACCTGTGCAGGACAGGCGTGCGCTACAACAGCTTGCTCTGGGTGTGCACGTGAAACACTCTGACCTGACCTGACCTGCCTCCCCCTCCCCAACTAGAGACTGGCCTTCCCATTAGAGGTTGACCCCCCCCCCCCCCCCACACACACACACAACACACAACTAGAGACTGGCCTTCGCATTAGAGGTTGACCCACACACAAATACACACACACGCGCGCAACACACACACACACACAAACACACACACAACTAGAGACTGGCCTTCACATTAGATGATGATCCCGCCCTACACACACACACACCACACACACACAACACACACATAACACTCACATACACAACTAGAGACTGGCCTTCACATTAGAGGTTGTGCTCCTCCCCCCTCCCCCCGGCACTCCAGATAACGTTCCTACAGGACTGTTCTCCTATTGTTTTTCCTCGTACCAACCAGTGCCCCACTACTGGTATATCACATGCTAGCTCGCGTCACCTCCAGCCCCCCCCCCCCCCCCCCCATTAATACTGTTATCAGAGGTATCCATATCAGTTAAGGGAGGGTTGGAGGTGACTCGAGCTAATCAAAGGCCGGGGTCTGTCTATGAAATAGTACATATATAAAATATCCTTCACAACTGATATATCAAAGACCGTGGTATGTGATGTCCAGTCTGTGTGAAAAAGTACATATAAAATAGCCCATGCTGCTAGTATATCAAAGACCGTGGTATGTATTTTCCTCTCTGTGAGAAAAGTGTAGCGAGTTTCCTTCGTGTCACAACTGATATTACCAAATGTTTGACATCCAGTAGTCGATGGTTCATAAATCAATGTACTCTGGTGGCAGGGGCGTAGGAAGGTGCCAAAAAGTGGGGGAGCGCGCGCACCCACACCCAAACACAAACATATACATGCATACATACATATACACCGTAAGTTTTAGACTTCCTATAAAAGAGTTCCAAGATTTAAAAATGAAACCTGCTCATCGGTTGTCATGGGATTCCCTCCATCGTGGTTCAATCAAAATGTTTTGGGTGATACAATAGCAAGGTTTCGTATTCCACATGAATGTAATTTTCACTTATAATCTATATTTAGAAAAAAATAAGGCGCCCTAAATCCGTGAATGTATGCCTTTAATGATGTTTTATATCCGTTTTAGCAGTAGTTGGTATATAGTCATATATCTTATCATCAGTTCCCTTTTGATGCAAACGGACTATATATAATGCGCGTGTGTGTGTGTGTGTGAGAGAGAGAGAGAGAGAGAGAGAGAGAGAGAGAGAGAGAGAAGAGAGAGAGAGAGAGAGAGAGAGAGAGAGAGAGAGAGAGAGAGAGAGAGAGAATCAGAGAGAGGGAGTCATACAGACATACAGACAAAAGGTGTTTGTGGTGTGTTAACTGCTGTTAACTTTCACTAGTTTATTTGACCAAACAATCTACGACAACATAATAATAATAATAATAATAATAATAATAATAATAAAAAAAAAAAAAATAATAATAATATAAAGAACAAACAGAATGAACGAAAACAACGCAAACAAAACAAAAACCCACAGATTGTGACATACATTTATTATTCTTAAAATAACCATAATTACGACATTTAAGATTTTTTTGTATCACTAATGCATTGCATTTACATGAAAAACCACGACTGGTATATCAAAGGCCGTGGTATGTGCAATCATGTCTGTGGGATGGTGCATATAAATGATCCCTTGCTGCTGATCGGAAAGAGTAGTCCATGAAGTGGCGACAGCGGCTTTCCTCTCTCAATATCTGGGTGGTCCTTAACCATATGTCTGACGCCATATAACCGTAATTAAAATGTGTTGAGTGCGTCGTTAAATAAAACATTTCTTTCTTTATATGAAAAATGCACAAGGTAAAATTGAAACATAAAACAAAATGTGTACAATCTTTAAATTTAAACATTACACGCACAAATAACAAAATTTACAAATTACATTAACCAATACAGGACACATATATACTTCTCCTTAGTCAAGGCTTCCAACCTACGTCATAGCGTTTGGCCAAATGTGCGCACTAATTGTTCCTTTGATGTCGACTTGTGGTGTATATCAGTTAATTACATTAATTAATGAAGATAATTATCAGCGCCTCAAATACACTGTAACATCAGTGACGTAGGAGGTGTTACCCCCCCCCCCACCCCCACCCCCCCCCCCCCCATCAAACTTCTTTTTTTAAAGGGACATACCTGAGTTGCATATCAAATATATTTTCCTGCATAACATATTAGTATAATAAACATGTTTCTGATCGTTCTAATATTTGTACTAGCGTAAATGTCATTTTATTTCCTAAAATATTTGTTTTCGTATGTACGAAATTATTTGAAGACAAAATCCAGTTTTGGATTCTTACACGACCAGAAACACATTGAATATACAGACACTGATATTCTAAACAAGAAAATATATTTAATATGCAAGTTTAATCGCAGAAATATTTTATTAGTCGGAAACATCTTACAATGTAGCAAACTCATGAATGTCTCTTTAAACTGTGTTATAAAATCATACATATAATATGGGTTCCACCACCCACCCAACACTATACCATTTTGGCTACGCCAATATGTATCATTGACTTTACGTGTGTTAAAATCCGAACATTTTTTAACAATTCGATTCAGTTTTCATTTTGTTGTTTTGTTTGTTTGTTTTTGTTTGTTTTTGTTGGGTGTTTTTAACAGTTGTAACGAAGTGGTGTACAACTTTTGAAATAAATGGAACTGTTTTTAACGATGTATTTAATGGCAAGGTTTTAACAAATGCAAGAACCTATACGTGCGGTGTCTTTGATGCAGTTATTATTTCGGTGAACACCGAAACAGGTCAATATCGTGCACAACTGTATAGTGATGTGAGACTTTTTTCCGCGCATTAGTCCAACCTATGACGGTTGAAGAGCTTGTTATTCGGAATGGTAAAACAATTCTATGTGAAATAATTATAGTAATCATATATCCAAGGAGGAGCACTTTATAGCAACTTTATATTTATCAATGTGTTGTTGTGTGCGTGTGTGTGTCTGCGCGTGTGCATATGTGTCCGTGAGTATGTGTGCGTGCGTGCCCACGTATGTCTGTGTGCGTGTGCTTGTATTTGTGTGCGTGAGCATGCTTGCGTGCCTCTACATCTATGCTTTACCAACTGCGCTAACAAAATACATTTAACTGACTACTGTGCAGGAGGAGGACATCATACCAACACTACTACATATTCCACTCTCAAGTAAATTTATGTCTCGAGGCTCTGGGCCACAAACTGTAATATATAAATCAACCAACACTGAAAGCTTTCGAACCACTGAACATTTAAAACAGGAAAACCACAAATTCTGCCGGACTAAATCAGCACCTACTAAACCATACATTATCATAAAATATAAACGCAAACATATTTCCATGCCCGTAGTCACGCTGAACGGCAAAAAGCGGTCGGGACGGCAGTATTTCGAGCACTGATTTATAACAATCCAGTGCTCTATTAGCTAAAGTCTCACCAGTTACTACTAGGAAGATGACTCCTTACTAACACTACCCTACTATATATGTGTATGCATGTATGTACGTACGTTCATAGATATCATTGTGTTTATGTATGAATGTCCGTAACTACATCTGTGTTTAATAGAAACTATTAGTGTTATGGAGCTCAATCAGAATCTAGTGTACATCCATATCTTGTGTATCAAAATAAAATAACAATAATAATAAAAATTAAAAAGATGAAATTTAAAAATAAAAATAAATTTTACAAAAATAATAAATAAATAAAAATGAACAAATGCGATAAACCATCAGTAACTTATGTCTATATCGAACATAATCTCCAACTACAGGTTGTCTCCCAAGAACATGTCTATATCGAACATAATCTCCAACTACATGTTCTCATACTAAGAACATGTCTGTATCGAATATAATCTCCAACTACAGGTTGTCATACTAATAACAGGTCTGTATCAAACATAATCTCCAACTACAGGTTGTTGTACTAAGAACATGTCTATATCGAACATAATCTCCACTTACAGGCTGTCATACTAAGAGCATGTCTGTATCGAACATAATCGACCCGTTCATTACTGTAGCTCTGCCCGAAGTCCCCCAGTGTGAGCCAGGTTCATCGATGTTAACAATCAGATTGTACAACTTGTCTTTGCTCAGTTTTAGGGGTCGCGGAAACTCCCCGTCATATGTTGTCCCAGATACTACTGAGACCGACTTTGTCATATTTGAACCTTCGATTACGTCGTCTGTTGTCGCGTCAGTTATGAAAGCTCTGACGTCATAATTTGCAGTGGTTCCGTCATCGGGACCATACAAGTGGAATTCTAGTAGTGATTGGTCTAAGTTTACAGAAACATCAATTCCATGATCTTCATCACTAAAACATGAGGAACCACAACCAGAGTTTAGCGAAGCGCTGTATTATAATTTTCTCTTTACCTGTGCGCTTGTTGGCGTTAAAAGGTGAAACGTTTTCCTCAGGGCATGCGCAGTATGCCAAGATCTTGAGTTTTTCTGCGTCAGTCAGTAAATTAGTTGGTACTACATTGTTCGCAAAATACTTCTGGTCAAGTATGGGAAACCGGACGTGTTTTATGGCTTCCCCAAGCACCTGACGTCTGTTTTCGTGAGTTACATCTTTGTTTTGTTTCCTGCACGCGCTCTCACTCCACGTCACAACAGCTTCAAAGACAGATTGTTTTTTGGCCTCTAGTTCTTCCGTTTGTATGATCTTAACCAAGCATTCGTGAGAAAGGTCGATAACTCCAGGTGATTGTAGAGCGGCATCTCCATTTTCCAAAATAAAAGTCAGTGCTTTTTCTTTCAATTCCTGCTCATCAAACACGTGGGCCTGTTCCAGTATCACGCAGGCGTCGTCTGACGTCATCGATGACGACAAATAAGTCAGGCACTTCTGTTCCAGGGTTTTGACGTCATACTTCTTCGATACGTACAACAAACCCATTACACCTGCACCATCCACTGTGACGTCATCTGTGTAGAGATACCTGTGAAATAGTAATAAATAGAGATTGTTATAGGACTTTGTATGTCGTACTGATTTTACGAAACGAGTGTCAAGAGTTTTGTATTACCAGAGCTAGAGCGAGGGCAATACATAAATCCTGACACCAGTGTAATAATGTATTTATTAATCATATTATTATTGAAATAACAAGGGCCAACTAAAAATGTTTCAACAACATCTAGAAGTAGATGACGGAATGACGTCATATTTTACATGCACAGACTGGGGAAGCAACGCCATGTTATGACGTAGCTTCCCAAAATCACGTCATTACATTGTTATTATACGTGTACTTCTTCGTATGATTATTATTAACCGGGTTATATTGAATCATGTGGATAATAAAAACCTGTTCTTATCGCACATTAAAGCTGCAGTCCCTAGGATATTTTTTTATTTAAACATTTAGAATAGATGATTAAGTTCCGTTTGGTGAATACAAGGCACTATCGTTTCACTATGCTCATTCATCTACATTATATCTATGTCAAATACAAACACAATGGGCAGCTGAGTTTCGATTCAATTAGCGGTACGCCAGTCCAACTGGGACTTTACGACAGACATTTTATTATGCGACTTGCCTAGGCTCTGAGCTTATCGCGTGATATTGAAAACATGTAGATCGTGGGCCCACTATAACACCCCCCCCCCCCCCCCCCGCTCCCTCCCATAGGGATTTTTCAAGATGAGTATATCTTTGAAGCCTATCCATAGACATATTCAAATCAGCTTGTCTGCAGGCAATCTGTTGGTGGGTGTGCCCGTAGGGCACGTTTGAGTGTAGGCACCCTATTTATTTTTAACAGGGCAAATTTCTGATCAAGGTGAATGTTCCACATAATTTTCAAAAATATTTGAAAATAATTCTGGACTATATCACTGCTTTTACTTTAAAGCTGGGTTACTGGTGCATGTATTCCACCATGTGAGTCAATGAATTTGAAATACCCTGAGTATCAAAAACATAGTATATGAAAAAAACTGCATGGCAATGTTGAAGTTAACATGCATACATATTTTGAACAGGTTTAAGACCAAATTATGAATGCTATTCATGCTAAATTACATGTTCATAACAACAAACCACAAAGCAATGCAATATATGTGGTATGGATATAGTACCGGAGATATACTCACCAGCAAAAGTTACACAGTTCCCGATATACATAATTCTCTATGTACATGTGTATATATACATACCGTACCTAAAACATTCTGATCCTTTTATTATTGTATTGTATTTAATATCAGAAGGCAGCATTAATTAAATATGGTGCAGTGCATGCTGTCTAAACCATTTACATGGATATTTTGAATATTTTTATATTACACACAAGTCTTACAAACATAAAAAGTGAATTTACATACCATTCTAGGCAACTCTGCATTACATATACAATTTATCCATCTCACAACAGTTCATCTTACAATAGCTAGTTTTTTTTGTTGCTTTTTGTAATATTTTAGAATTGCAGTTCTATTTATATTATGCTTAACTTATGTTTTGGTGTATATAATTGATATCTACATAGAATATTGTCATCAGGCAAATATCTAGCACTATAAAAATCTAACTTTCATTCCCAATTCTCAATCATTTTATGTGACCCAAATATGATATATGTGAAGTTTACAATTTTCTATTTCTACATCCTTCCTTTTATTCTATAAAGTAGATGTTAATAACAATTACAAAACAATATAATATGAGGTATGAATAATTATATACTTCTCAAAATATGTTACTAGTAATCAATGCCAGAAATGTATTCATTTCTATGTATACACATATTTAGGATTGCCTGAAGCTTTTATTATTAAAAAAACAAATTGACCTGGCCTTTTTTCTATGACATATTGAGGCTTCATTATTCAAATATGGTTTAAGTATATGGAGTTTATATACTATGTTCACAAATTTATGAAGATGTCCCTCTGTTCTTAGTACCAGCCAATTATAAGTACCTTTCCTCTGCATGTGTGTTAAAACATTTACAATTCATCTATCTCACAGAAGCTTGTACTATTTATTAAAACGTATTTGTATTTAAATTGTGCTTAATTTATGCTTAGGTTTATATAATTGGCATCAGATATAGTCATCAGGCCTTTCTAGCACTTGACTTTCTTTCCTATTTCAGTCTTATTATCTGACTCAAATATAATTTATATTATGTTCACAATATCTGTAATTTCTTATTTTTCCTCTTGGCCTTTGTACTTGTTCCTCCCTCAATATGTCAACAGGTCTTGCATTATGAAATCACAAACCATCCAATTCAGCTTCAGTATTTCGTTGGACATTTCTCAGCCATTTCTATGTGGTTGAGGAATACCCTGGACTTTGTGATATGACTAATACCATAGTAGACCATGGCAATTTGCTCTCTTCCAATTTGCTCTATTGGTACAACATATTTTCAGGGAATACCTACTGGATGGAAGGTTTGCAACTAATCCGCAGTAGCTCAATAACAGCATTCGTGGTTTGGCACTAAATTTCTCATGTGAAAAGGAATCCATACAAAGGTCTTAAGAGACTGGAAGACCTTTTAAATGAAAAGGGTTCTATTTGTGAGACAAAGTACATTTTTCAAACGCAAAACATGTCTGAGGGTGTTGTAAAGTACACAAGAAGATGCAGAAACAAAGATTATACTTCAATGTCTGTAGATTGCTGCCAGTTCACCATCCCAGATACGAACATTTTTATACACTCAACTTGGCAACAAGAGACATCTTATAGATGTGCACAGCATCATTAAGGATGCAGGGAAGACACCAACTAGCAATTCCAGCTGTGCTTGCCATTACTGGCCATGATATCAACAGTGCTTTTATGTAGAATGAAAAACTGGAGGTTTTGAATATTCTCAAGCAACACCAAGACTTCCTTGAAATGTTGTTAGCTCATGGAAGTTCAGCAAACATTGATGTTCATATATTTAAGAAGCAGATCATTTCATATACCTCTATGGGAGTGCAGGTGCGAATAACATACAAAAACATCATGACTTGAGAAATATCTGGAAATGTTTGTTGCCAAACCAAGGATAATAATATTGAACTACAGTAGAGTATATACAATATTTGATGTGGAAACTAATTATATACACCTGAGCATAAGTTAAGCACAATGTAAATATAAAGGCAAATCTAAAAATATTACAAACAGACTAGTATAAGATGAACTTCTGTCAGATAGATGACTTGTACATGTAATGCAAAAGAAATTATGGTAGGTACACAAAACTGATGCTTTAAATGTTTAACGCTGGTGTTTAGTAAAGAGGGACATATTCATGATATTGATGCACATACATGTATACTCAACAAAATTAATTAAGGGCTAGTAAACTTTCTTATAATATAATTCTTTGTTACTGTCATATTATTTTAGCATGTTTTGGTCATATATATGGCTTCTATACATTGTTTCAGTAAACTTTTCATGGTTATACACGCAAAAAACCCTGAGTAGTTCACATACTTATAAAAAATATTGAAATGAGCATTAGACAAGTATTTGTTACACATTTGTTCAGAATGTTTTTGTCATTGTTTTCCCTCAAAATTTTTATTTAAGTCATTAAGTTTAAGAACATGCCACAATGCTGACAACTTTCAACGGAAGAAGTTGTATTTTCTCCCATATTTAAAGGAAGATGCTAAAATATCTATTGGACCTTAATTAATTTTGTTGAGTATAGTATAGGCAGATATACTGAACCATATTTGAATAATGCTGCCTCAATATATTAAATATAGTGCAATTTTTAATAGTAAAAGGTTCAAACAGCCCAAAATATGTGTAAATATAGAAAATAATGCATTTCAGGCATTGCTTAACTTTTGCCGATGAGTATATTATTATTCATACCACATATTGCATTGTTATTTGGTTTGTTACTATTAACATCTAGTACAGGATGAATATAATTCATTTTGGCCTTATATCTGTTAAAAATCTATATGGACGACAACTTTGTCACTATATTTAATTTTTCAATATAGTGTTTTTGGGACACAATGTGCAACGGTACCACCATTCAAATGGCGATATTTTTTTAATCCACCAACATTTTTGCTGCAGACAAGCAGATATTAAATTCATATATAATGAGGTATCTACAAATACTTGTCTCCAAAAATCCCGGGGGGGGGGGGGTTTCAGTGTCTGGCCCATGGACTAATGTAACTATGTTGATTGTGGGGTAGTCTGTTAAAACATATGTCCTAGACATAACACCTTACCAGGATAGTGTGTTTGTGTGTGTGTGTGTGTGGGGGGGGGGGGTACCTTGAAATGTCGACATTGGCAACTGTTGAGATAAGCGTAACAGGTAAAATGCTGTCCATAAGTACATAATGCGCTGGGGGAGGGACGGGGGAAGGTCATTCACGAAACATTACCAAGACCATAAGTTGTTTTTTTATTCATCACTTTGACCTAAAAAAAACTTCTTTTGTTCTATGCATTACATCTATTTATTTATTATTGAGCGTATATTTTTGACAAACACTGGTATTAAACACATTTAACTATCTCGATTGTGGGGTAGTCTCGTAACTCCAAAATATATATCCTAGGTATAACACCGTACCAGGAATGGCTGTGTGTGGGGTGGGGCTTGCAATTTCGACAGTGGCCAGCTGATGACATAAGCGTCATAGATACAAAGGTGTCAACAATTACGTAACGCTCGGTGGGGGGGGGGGGGGGGGGCGGATGGATTCTCGAAACACTGTCGAGACAATATGTTATTTTTATTCACCACTTTGACCTAAAAACATTGTTTCCACCCTATCCAATACCAAAGGTCGAACCCATTTCTTTTCTATGTATTATTTATTGATTTGTTATTGAGCATATACTTCTGACAAGTGGGCATATACTTTTGACTGCTCGCTTCAGGTGCTCGCGTCGCAGGATCGAACCACCTCTGTGGATCCATTCAACAGATCAGGTTTTTATCGTTCCAACCTTTCCATAACTACTGGTCAAAGGCCGTGCGTGGTGTTTCCTTTCTTGTGTGTGGGAAAATGCATATAAATATACCTTGGTGCTCTAGGAGAAATATACCTTGGTGCACTAGGAGAAATATGCCTTGGTGCACTAGGAGAAATATACCTTGGTGCACTAGGAGAAATATAGCAGGTTTCCTCTGTTGACTAAGTTTCAGAATTACCGAATGTTTGACGTCCATGAACCGATGACTAATTGGTCAATCTGTTTTAGTGGCGTCGTTAAATAAACAAAACAAACAAACTTGTTGAAGATCACTGTTCATAGCGAACACTCGCTGTTTTTTTAATAATGCATTTGAGTTTGGAGTTTAGGAATTTTTTTTTAAGAAGAAGAATAGTGAGAAGAAGAAAAAAGAAAGAAAAAGTTGCAGCTTGTTTTGCGAGCTAATATAGGTTTTTATAATAGTAAATCGAGAGTAGCTCGTTAATTTTAGACCTTTACGATGCTGTGGTGTCTCCCTAGAGTGTTTATTAGTAGCAAGGACTCTTTATATGCACCATCTCACAAACAGAGTAGCACATACCACGGCCTTTGATATATCAATCATGGGGCACTGGCTGGAACAATGGACCCACTGACGGGATTGATCCGAACTATTTTCTGCCCCTATCGTCAGTCCCCACGCGTTCCATGGCGGATGGCGGAGGGGGGGAGGGGGGTGTGTTTGTATGATGGGGACATATAATAATTGGTAAGACCTTAAATATAAAATTCCGTTAACAGGGACAACTGCATTTAACTTTACTTATATATATCAAAATGATATATTACCTATATTTCTTTATTGTTTAGAAACACCATAAATTTTGTAATCAGGCTATATCATTTATCTTATTTTTTAGTTGGTGTCATTTTTGATCGGGCTGTTCAAATGTTTATTATTAAAATAATCATAAATTAAAACAAATTATACATTTTATTAGCCTATCTTTTAGCCCTAGGGAAGGAGGTTGGTATAGGCGGGCGGGGCATCGCGTCCAATCCAGCCCGCGCGTAACCCCAGGGTAAGGCCAGAAGCCGGCCGGATTTCCACGGGGAAGGCGCGCCGGGGGGGGGGGGGGGGAGGCCTCCTACCAGGCATTCTATTGGTCAAAACCGCCTACGCCCTACCGCACCCAAAACAGCACCCTACCACGGCGTCCCCCCCCCCCCCCCATCCCGCCTAACCCAGAGTTATCCATACAGCAATCTGGTCTCAGTTAACGATGTTGATATGAGGGGTAGGGTAGGAGGGAATGATAGGGTTAGGAATGATATGTAGTGATTACCCGCCAATCACGTCCGGACCGACGAGGTGGAAACGTATCTCCGAACAGTTGTTTCAGTTGTTGGCTCCGAGGTGTCCCATGGATTTCTTCAGCATTCGTACGCCTACACCCGCAAGGGTGCGTCACCCATACACATGACATAGTCATTGCTATATAAACCCAAGGGCCGTCCAGATGACCACTTGTTCGTTAGGTGGACGACCCCGGTAGCAGTCCGGTTATTTTCATTTAATAAATTAAATATGGACTGCTCAAGTTAATACCAGTTTAAAAGTGTTATATAAAAAGAAAGGGTACATATATCAATAAAACAATACTTAAAAGGCTAAGAGGAAAATTAACTAATAATAATATTAAAAGAGAGGGGAGTAATCCACTCAGTTTAATCATACTGACCACTCCCTCCTCACACTTTATTCCCAGATTCGCTCCCATCATTCAATCCGGTCAGCCAACAAGCGGTGCACCCACTGCCAGGTACGTGCCCCGCTGCTGCCCGACCAGGATACCACTTATACCCATTCATTCGTGCCTAATAATATGGCAAACTACATACATTCACACTCCATAATTCATACAGTAAAATCAATGTAAAACCAAAAACACTTACCGGGTTGGGCGCCAGCAAGCTGTGAACCAATTAGTTACTATAAGTCTTCCAGAGTGTGCATGGCTGTCACCTACCTGTATATTCCCGCCTCGCCATCTCTTATCCTGCCATCACACCACCCATTCCAACCGCCAGCACCCAGCGACCTCCAGTTGGTACCCTAATATACTATAATATTATTTCATATCCTAACACCTGTCTGTTTAATATATTTTATTATGGCTTTATTAATCACATTATTACAATATTTAGGAAGATTAAACATAACTATTGGGTTAAATTTTAAATTATACTTAGTAAATATATCTTTAAGTGTATTTCTTTCCCCGCTGTATCGAGTGCAGTAGAATAGAAAATGACGAACATTGTCCACTCTACCGCACTCGGTACAGTTGGGTTTACTTAACTTACTAATGCGTGCTCTGCTCTCGTTCAGGCCCATAGAGACTCCCAATCGGAGTCTAGTAATTAATTTAGTGGTCTGTGGATCTGAAAAGGTGGGACTTTTGCTATTTACTTTAGGTTTAATTAAATAGTGCCACAGTCTTGTTTTCCTGTCCCACTCAGTCTGCCAAAAAAACATTAGTTTATTATGTGCTGCGGCCATAATTTCATTACAGTTTAATTTAATGTTAATATTAATTAATTTATGCGTAAGTGCTTTTTTAGCATTTAAGTCGGCTGTCTCATTCCCAGCGATGCCAACATGGGCAGGGATCCATTCCATCACCACGGTGTGGCCTCTATCTATAATATAATTAGTAAGATTAATAATCTGCGGTATTAGATAAGAGCTGATGGTCTTGCCAGCATTTATCGCCTGTAATGAACTCAAAGGAGTCCGAAAGTATTACAAATTTTTTAGTTTCCTTTAATTTATTTATAGTTGATAAGATCCATTTCAATGCCGACAGGATGGCCACTAGTTCAGTTGTAAAAACTGACACTCGGTCAGTAAGCCGTGCTCGGCACGAAAATGGTTCATCATTTATATCTTTATTAACATAAAACGCCATACCTGTTCTGCCGGATACCGGGTCCTTGGATCCGTCCGTATAGACACAGATATGGTCAGAATAAAGGTCATTTAGTGCTGCTTTAAATATAATGTTTTTAAAAGGCGGGAATTCGGTTTTTAAAGTTTCTTGTCTTAATTTTAAATTAACTACTACATATTTAGATCTATCCGGCGGTTTTTAAAACATTACAGTTATTGCTAAGTTGCAGGCCCACCAGCTCTAAATTACTAGCCATGCGGTTAGTATAATCAAGAACAGATCTATTTAATATATTACCTGTGTTAGTATTGTCCTGTGTCATAAGAGACACAGGATGAGTTGGAACAACACTCCTAATCTTATACCAGTACTTAAGGCATTGTTTAACTCTCCTCACACTCAACGGAAGTACTCCGAGCTCCACCCTGATGCTGTCATTGGCGGTGCCGTGATGGGCCCCTGACACTATTCTGAGGGCAACATTGTAGGTGGCCTCTAGTTTAGCTAACTGTGTGGGAGAGGCATTGCTAAAGGCCTGAGATCCATACTGGAGACGGGAGACTATAAGCGCCTCAAATATAACTAACATAGTGCGCCTATCTGCGCCCCAAGCGGTAGCGGTGAGAATCCTGAGCATATTTATATGTTGCTTGCAGGCATTGACAACTTCTGTAATGTGAATACCAAAAGTAAGAGTTTGGTCGAAGGTTACTCCCAAAAACTTAACCGATAAAACCTGTGGAATAGAAGTATTTTTATATGTAAGGTTTAGTTTAGTTTTTTTTTTATTTCCTTTATTAGCAAAGATTATCGCAACAGTTTTGGTCCTGGAAACAGTGACCCCCCAGGTATCCGCCCATTTTTCTAAGTTATTAATATCTTTTTGAATATCACATTTAATTTTTTCAATACACTCTCCAGTTCTGCAAAAAGCGGTGTCATCTGCAAAAAGGCCAAGACTAAATTTAGTGTCATTGGACTTATGGTCCAGTAGTTCCTTAGCAAGGTCATTTATAAATATACTGAAGAGTGTTGGGGCTATAACAGATCCCTGTGGTATCCCGTTTTCCAGGTCCATAACCGGCGAAAAAGCCTGAGCAACATTAACAGTGAAAGAGCGTTTAGATATAAAACGCTCTATAAAAGTAAACATGGGGCCCCTAATTCCCATGTTATATATTTTAATTAATAATCCGTGTCTCCAGACCATGTCGTAGGCTTTTTCTAGGTCGACAAAGACACCGACCACCTTTTCTCTCTTGCAAAAGGCTTCCGAAATTTCAGTTTGTAATCTAAAAAGGTGATCGGTAGTTGAATGATTTTTCCTAAAGCCACTTTGAAAGATGGTAAGAAGGGCATTTTTTTCCAAATGTCTTGTCAGCCTATTATTTACCATAGCCTCCATGGTCTTGCAGACACTGGAAGTAAGAGATATTGGTCTATAATTATTAGGATTAGCAAGGTCTTTGCCCCTCTTTGGCAGACTAAAAACTTCCGCATGTCGCCACTTTAGGGGCAAATACCCCTGCTTCCAGATATTATTAAACAGTTCCAGGAACAGGTGGAGGGTTTTATCAGGTAAATTTTGTAAAAAGATATAACTAAAATTATCTGGGCCCGGAGCGGTGCCCTTACGGTTTTTAAATGCCTCCACCAATTCCTGGTATATAAATGGTTTATTATAGTCAGCGTCTGAGAATTTTGAATCCAGGGGAATTTTACAGTATTTTTCCATATGGGTTTTATGTTCTTGAAAACTTAATGAGTAATTATTAGTTCCAGAATTATTTTGAAAGGTTTGTCCAAAAATATTAGCCTTTTGTTGGTTCGTAACATAATTTTTATTTTTAACCAACAAGGCAGATTTAGCTATGGGTTTCCCCTGGATTCTCTTAATCTTCGACCAAACATCCTTACTACTACTCCTCACATTCATGCTAGTACAGAATTGTTGCCATGATCGTTTTTTGGCATCTAGTATTGCTACACTGACTTTAATTTTACTTAATTTAAAATTCTCTAAATTAACCTTAGTATTATTTTTCTGATATTGTTTTCGTGATTTATTATGTAATTTAATTAATGTAGCTAGTTCCGGAGTCCACCATGGTACTGAGTTATGTTTAGTTTTATAGTTAGATCTGGGGACTGTGTGTTCGGCTATATTTATAATGGCTTTAATTAAATTGTCGTTAAATATATCTATATTATTGTTTCGTATACTGTCAGCCTGCAAGTTTAGACATCGTTTGTGGAAGTCTGGCCAATCCGCTTTTATAAAATTCCATCTGCTTTTAGCAGCTATAGGCTCTCGCCAACAGCTGTTGATATTGTAAGTAACCAGTATGGGCAGATGGTCGCTGCTAAACTCATTAACCACCTCCCACTCACATTTAGGGGCTAACTCTACCGAGACCATGGTTATGTCGAGACATGACCAGGTGTTATAGCTATCTGAAAGATAGGTAGGGGAGCCATCATTTAAACAAATTAAATTAGCTTTCGTCATATATTGCTCTATTATGGCTCCCTGTATACAAGTTCGTTCAGCCCCCCATAAAGTATTTTTACAGTTAAAGTCCCCAACTATAATTTTTTTATTTTTACTAACTATATCAATTTCACTAAAGTAATCCTGTAATTGTAATTTGCCAGAGTTACCTGGATGGATATAAAAGTTAAAAACATCTATAGATTCATCCCGGCCGTGAATCGTCACCCCCATGGCCTCTATATTGTTCTTCATTTGTTTAAGAGTTATTGGAGTATACGAGAGGTCGCTCCTGACATAAACAGCTATATCCCCCCTACTGGTACAGTCTGTATTATGGTAAAACCCATAATAGCCCGGTAAGTTATAATCTTTAAAAAAAAAAATATTTTTCTTAATATTATTAGTGGTTTGGGCTAGCCAGGTCTCCTGTATACAAACGACATCTATTTTAAGCCCAGAATTCTGTAAATAGTGTTTTAATTCGTCTCCCCTCCCTTGGGATCTAAGGCCTCTAGCGTTCCATTGCAGCACAGCCAGCCCTTTAAATAATTTAGACGGTTTTGGTCTATTATCTCCCTTTACATTATTATTATTTTTAATAATATTATTATTGTTAATTATCTTTTTATTTATATCCATATTATTATTATTATTTATATTAATATTCTTTCCCCCCAAATCCCCTTTTCTATTTATATTGTCCCCCATAATTGGTTCAACAGAGTACTATCTATTTGCATAATGCTCCTATTTTATTCAGTAGTCTGTCGATCCACTATGAAGGCATCATCTGGCCTGGCTGAGTCGCAGCGGAACCACCCCATGTTGCCCTCCAGTGCCGTGGTGCCCCGCACCAGCACCCCCAAATATTGGTGCATTGACCTACAAGCAAACATGGTGGCAGTCCGGACCATCTCCGGTGTGATCATTGGAGGTTTGGCTCCCCCCAGGGACCCGTCCAAATATAGCCCGGTCAATACTCTCATTAATTGGAAAGCCGTGACCGGGCGGTTGGGATCATGCATCGATTTTTTAGCTGGTGTGGGGGCTTTCTGGTGTCGTATCGTACTGTTTTCCGATGGAGTGCTGTTTTGTTTACTACTTAGTAGTGTTATTTTAGGAGTCGTAAGACCAGTAATGTGTTGGTTATTATATTGATTTAATTTTCCAGGGGCCCCGCTAACCTTCCTCTCCCGAGTATGGAGGAGGTGCATTGCTTTTTTGTAATGGGTGCATTCTTGATCATGCGTGTAGTGATTTGATTTACAATTGGCACATTTTACCATTTTAGTGCACGGGTTCCCGGGGCCTCTTTTAGGATGTTTGTCGCCACACCGGAAGCATGTTGGTTCACCCTGCGCCCTACATTTTTTGGCGTTATGCCCCCATCGCTGGCACTGAGCGCATTTGATAGCCTTGGGCCTGAACTTGAGCAGCGGGTAGGCTTCGCCTCTAAAGATGATCAGATCGATGCAGCTACCGGGATTCTTAATTGGCTTCGGGATGGTCTGGCGTTAACATGTTGATATCTACTGGGAGCGTGCGGACCTGAACGGAACCGTGTACAGAAGATGGTGTTAAACTGTTGTTTACATTATTTGGGGGGATGGAGCTTAAGACGTTGAGGTGTATATTTTGGCTAAGTATATGATCTTGTGTATATCCTAGCTCATTCCAATTTTGTTTGAGATGAAGTCAGACGTGAGTCCGTGCTCTCTTGAGTTACCCCCCCCCCCCCCCACCTGGGGGGACTGATAGCAACATATGGAATGTTGTTGGAGTACCGCGTCGCGTACACCGGGTCACGGGCAACCGTGACTTTGGTGTACGGCGACCCGGTCCCAACCAAGACTAGGAGGACGAGGAAGAAGAGGAGAAACCCGCCAGGAACGGTTCGGGGGGGGGCCAACCCCGGTGGCTAAACCACCGGCAGCGGCTCCTTCTGCTTCGCCGTCTCCTGGAGTTTCCACCGGATTGAAGGAAGGGAAGCCAGTTCCGACCGGCCCAGCTCCAGCTCCGGAAGCGGTCCGAGACGAGGCTAGCATTACTAGGACTCCGGCTCGTTCCAGCACTTCGCCTCTCCACACTATGGATAGCATTCACGTGTCGCCGATTTTACCGGTGTCACCAATGGCTATCCCGGACCGACAAGGAGCTGTTGGGAAGCGCAAGGCGGAGGTGGCGACCCCTATATCAACCTCTAGAACTCCACCGAAACAACCACCGCCACCACCAGAAGGTGCAGAGTCCGGCGAATCCATGGACTCCTGGACTCTGCACGGGAAACTGGACCGCCGTTTCTCCAAGTGCGCTGTCGTCGATGTCCTGGACACCAAGCACCTCTTGGCATAGCCCCGTTGCCGGAACTTTGAGGATATCCCCAACACAGACGGCGAATACGAGATGCACCCGGTGACCTTTAAGGATGGGAGGTCGGCTGTGAGTATTACTCATCACCTGGACAACCGCTACAGCCAGGCTCTACTGTTTGCCGAGATGGACAACATATCAATTCATCGCCTGATGAAGAAGGTGTTCCGCAAACAGTATCCTGTGATCACTAGACTGCTAGCGAAGCCGGATATTCACCAGCTGATCCCCCATCTGGACACCAGGGTGTGGCTCTCCTCCCCCTAGTCAACCTTTACCTCCGTGAGTACTAACCTCTTTTATTGGGCTAGTTAGACTTTAAATGTTTTGGAACGCAGTTCAAAATTCTTATGTTTATTTTTTTATAAATAGTCTAACGCATTTTATTTTGGCGCCCGTTCAATTGCTCAAAATCACCTTAAAACTTTTCGGCCGAGCAGTCTTAACCATTTTTGGCTAAAATTTTAGTCCAGACATGTATCGGTATGCAGTACTCTTTGTAGACTTAGGTAAAAAACAGGCTTCACCGAGGAATCGAAATTCAGCCAATCAGAACACGGCTCCCACTCGGTGTTACTTCTTGTTTATGAAGTGTCTGCTATTCGGTCCGCGCTTACTAAATGGCTTTTTTCCAAATTCCGCGCCCACTTCAAACTTACCCCCCCCCCCCCCCTGCTCCGGAGTCAGTCACTGGCGAAGTCAGAGGCTAATTCCGTAGTGGGCGTGCCTGAACCCTCGTGGATAGGGGCACGTAAATATAGTTGCCCGTTGCCCGTATCCTAGCTGGGAGCAGGTAGGGGAGGGGGTGATGGGGGGGGGGGGGGGGTCCAGGCTCTTACCAGTTTCCATAGGCTCCTGGTATATAATCTCAAGAAGGATCTCTACACTATGACTGGAGTTGGGGTCGGGGCGGAGATAGAAGTAGCTACCTAGTTTCAAGAGGGGGGTCTCTATTTTCGAGTGGATGAAAACTCTTCCATCCATGAGCCTGGTAAAAAAGAAAAGGGCTGTTTCAAGGTTGAAAGAGGGGTCTGTGGAGATAGAGTTGATCGATTCCTGCAAAAAAAGATACTCGTATCTGGTTCGATTTTCCCCTGCAAAAAAAACTTGTCTGATTCCAGGTATGGGGAGTATGGGGGGTGAGGTGGGGGGTTTAACTGAAATTTTACTTTTTTTAGCAGTATCTCCTCCAGAGTATTTTTCATAAATGTCATCTGCCAAAAGTCTATATCGATTGGAAGTACTAATTGTATAGTTACCCACTTCTTCATCTGTTGAAGCGCGGGTCACCTCCTCCACCACCCTCCTCTTCCTCTGGCCCTCAGGATATGGTGTGGGGGGGAGAATCTTTTTCTTCTTCTTGGTTGACTTGGTTGAAGCTGGTGGTGGCGACTGTGACCCGCTGGCGGTGGCTGCGTCAGGACAGAATATAGCGCCTACCTCGCCAATGACAACAGAGACAGTGGTTGGATTGGGATTTTTTTTTTTTTCTGTGGGGGAATCTTCTGATGGGGCCTCTTCGTGTATAATTAGTTTATTCGAACCGGAGGAGGAGTCGGGTTCCTCATCGCCGCTACCAATATTATTATCAAGGCCAACGGCGACCCGGGCGACGTTGTCCCCCCGGGGGGGTGGGGAATCCGGAAAAGATTCATCCGACGGGATTTCTTCAATCGTTGATAGGCAGGGTTTAGTCAAAATATCGGCCATTATGTTTCTAACAGGGGTCCGGTATAGGGGGGGGGGGGTATGGGGGGTTGCGAGCCGTTTGTTTGGGGGGTAGAGGCATCGTATGGTTGTTTTATTAGTGATTGGGGGGTACCAAATACATGGTCCCATGTAGGTTGCTCCTCAGAAAATTTATTGGGGGTTATGTTGTTAGTTAGCACTTCATCTAGGTTATCTTTAAGCAGATCATCAGTGACACTCGGGTCTTTTATCTCGGAAGTGTTAAGTATAGAATCCAACATGGCGTCTGTCATGACATCTGTCATGGCGGCTAAGGTCAAGTTGTGGTTTGTTATTAATTAGCTTTTTTTAAATAATATAAGGTCTTTCAAAAGAAGTTTAATAATTTAAATATTATAATACTATAGTATAACAATTAATAATGTCTTAAATAGTAGCTGGCACTACTAAAAAACAGTTATTAGGAGTTAATATACTAATTTACATTTACAATAAACTATTCAAAATAAACAAAGAGCGGCCATTAATTTCTTAATGCAAGGACGGTCAGAGGACGTAATCGTAAGCAATAAAATTGATATATCTCGATCCTTGAACGGAGCCTGCAAGAAAACACAAAGGAAATACAATGGGAAATATAGCGGCTAGTGACTTACTCTTGTCCAATGGTGGTATACTAATATATATGATGTAATTAGCTCAAGGCTTTAATAATTAGACAATAAATGGAATGACCTCTCCCGTTGAAAGACAAAACCCGAATCCAACTGAAAAAATGCAACTGAAAATCCAAGAATCGACTGAAGAATCGACTGAAGTAGACGTAGAGACTGCACCCCCGAGCACCCATCAACTGAATGTGCGTCGATATTTAATTACTTTCAGTTTCCTTTTGTGCTTATATCTAATTACGGTTCAAGCACGCTGTTCTGACCACACAGACGTCAAATATCAGGGCTACCACCAACGTGCAAAGTTAAACAATAGAGCGCTCAGCTGTAGCCTAATTGGCCACTGTGATACCCGGTATGCTATTCGCAAGACAACTGATTTTGTGTAAAGCCAATTTCGATTTGTGTGAGATATTTTCCAAGGCAGTATGTGTAGTGCTTGATGTTTAATCTGAGCTTGACATGTTTCACTCACACTCGTATAGTAAGCTGGCTTTGTATACCAGTGTAGCAAACATAGCAATACATTAAAACTCCCATGCCTCTACTGGAATCCGAAACCAGTACCTACCAGCCTGTTGACCGATGGCCTAACCACAACGCCACCGAGGCCGGTCTAAACTAAGAGAGAGAGAGAGAGAGAGAGAGAGAGAGAGAGAGAGAGAGAGAGAGAGAGAGAGAGAGAGAGAGATGGAAAGGGCAGAACATTGTTAGGTTACCCCTTTTGTGTAAGAACTAGTGTTTTCGCATTACTATACATGTTAGGATCGAACCTCCTTTGTGAATCTGGCTACCGTTGAACCTTTCCCGTTCTGACCAGTATCCCATGACTGGTATACCAAAGGCCGTGGTGTGTAAAATATCCCTTGCTGCTTTTCGGTAGAAGCAGAGTGGCGGAAGCGTGTTTCCTCTTTTATTATCTTTGTGGTCCTTAACCATTGGTCTGACGCCATATACACAAAATCAAAGATTATGATCAGTTGTCTTGCGAATAGCATACCGGGTATCACAGTGGCCAATTAGGCTACAGTTGTGTGTTCTATTGTTTAACATTACACGTCGGTGGTATCGCACAACTGGCAGCCGAAGTGAAACTTTAATCAACAATAACAAATATTCTTGTAACTAGACTTGCTAAAACTCGAAAATAAAATAAATTTCAATTTAGATTTGGCAAACGACGAAAATAAGAAACCTTGAAATGTTTTCATACCCCAAACCACGAAAAATTAAGACCACGAAAATTTCCGGTTATACGGTATATGGCGTCGGACATATGGTTAAGGACCACACAGATATCGAGGGAGAAAACCCGCTGTCGCCACTTCATGGGCTACTCTTTTCGATTAGCAGCAAGGCATCTTTTATATACGCCAGAATAGCACATACCACGGCCTTTGATATACTAGTCGTGGTGCACTGGCTGGAGCGAGAAATAGCTCAACGGGTCCACTGACAGGGATCGATCCCAAACCGACCGCGCATCAATCGAGCTCCTTATCACTGGGCTACGTCTCGCCTACCTCCCGATTGAGTCTCAGAGGTGATGTCATTAGCAGCTACACTAAAGGCTTTTACAGACTGGATGCGTGGGTGGGTGCCGCCCGAATGTTGCGTCTGCTGTTTGCCTTTAGGACATATACACCATATATACAAGTATCAGGAAGTTAAGGACATATACACCATATATACAAGTCTCAGGAAGTTAAGAGCATATACACCATATATACAAGTCTCAGGAAGTTAAGGGCATATACACCATATATACAAGTTTCAGGAAGTTAAGAAAATATACACCATATATACAAGTCTCAGGAAGTTAAGAGCATTTACACCATATATACAAGTATCAGGAAGTTAAGAGCATATACACCATATATACAAGTATCAGGAAGTTAAGAGCATATACACCATATATACAAGTCTCAGGAAGTTAAGGGCACACACACCATATATACAAGTATCAGGAAGTTAAGAGCATATACACCATATATACAAGTATCAGGAAGTTAAGAGCATATACACCATATATACAAGTCTCAGGAAGTTAAGAGCATATACACCATATATACAAGTATCAGGAAGTTAAGAGCATATACACCATATATACAAGTCTCAGGAAGTTAAGAGCACATATACCATATATACAAGTCTCAGGAAGTTAAGGGCACACACACCATATATACAAGTATCAGGAAGTTAAGGGCCACGTGGACACAGCGTCTGAGAGGGAGTGGTAGCCCATTCGCTGTGTCAGTGGTATGGAAACACACTGGCAGTTAATGGATGATGGAATGGCTCACTTACAGGCATCTCGCTACTTGCCTTGTTGACATGCTATCATTCACATGGTAGGGCTTGACCAAAGTCTAGACTGCTCAGTTTACGAAGCCAGATTGCAAATAAAACATGCAATGTGTTAACCATGCAGTTTTAAGCAACTGCCGTGCTTAGTCAAAAGAAAAAAGGTTTTAAAAGTAAAAGCAATCTTAGATTTTTAAGGATTTGCTATATGCTTTCTACCGGTAACCAAACAAGCTGTGAGTAAAAGCGTCATGTACATGCAATGTCAAATGCTTTAGTCAAGTATGTAACCTACTTTTCATTATGTAACATCGACTCTGACTTTTTAAATAATTTTTGAAAAAGGAAGGTACATTTTTATACTGACCTTAACTTGTTGTGAGTAGTATAATATATATGGCAGATTGATCTTAAAACAATATTATATTAGTTTATTAGTTTATTGTAAGCAACATATATACAGAGAGAGAGAGAGAGAGAGAGAGAGAGAGAGAGAGAGAGAGAGAGAGTGTGTGTGTGTGTGTGTGTGTGTGTGTGTGTGTGTGTTTGTAGTGTGTTTCTAACTGCTGTTAGAGAGAGAGAGAGAGCCGTAATCTTTGACCCACCCATGACATCAATATATCTACCGATGTTTCTTTATTCATGTTATAAAGTATATACATGTACATTGTATATTGCTTACAATAAACTAATAAACTGATAGAGTATTATTGTTTTAAGATCAATGTGCCATAATTTTGATGTAATAAAATATAAAAATATGGAATGACATGTTTTGTTTTAGGCCTAAAAATAAAACTTGTATCTTTCCATCAACCCGACCTTACCTAGATCATAATCATTCTTTGGATACATCAATTTCTGTTGTTGTTTTTTCTCGAATTTTCCCGCACTAATATGTAGTTTGAAAGCGTATATACATAGCATTTTAAGTGGACCCACAGATTCCTAGATACACACATTAAAAAACAACAACAACACCCCCCCCCCCAAAAAAAAAAAACCCCACCCAACCAAACAAACAAAACAAACAACATCTTTTTTATTGATATATTAAAAAGTAATAGCTTTGAGATGAATGTTTGACATATTTACATATGTGCCATGTATTTGCAGTAATTCATATAAAAGTTTTTTTTAAAACCCACAAAACCCCCCACAAAAACCAAGGTTGTTTTTTTATTGATTGTTATGTACAATAAATGTGTCGACTTTATTTCTTAAAGTGGCTACACAATTCTGAAAGTGGAGATTTTTTAAAACAACGTGGCGACTTTGTTCTTGACCAAGACCGACCACTGTATATACAAATGTGTATATAATATAATATAATATAATATAATACAGTGAAACCTCTCAAGACCGACCACTGTATATACAAATGTGTATATAATATAATATAATATAATATAATATAATACAGTGAAACCTCTCAAGACCGACCACTGTATATACAAATGTGTATATAATATAATACAGTGAAACCTCTCAAGACCGACCACTGTATATACAAATGTGTATATAATATAATATAATACAGTGAAACCTCTCAAGACCGACCGCTGTATATACAAATGTGTATATAATATAATACAGTGAAACCTCTCAAGACCGACCGCTGTATATACAAATGTGTATATAATATAATATAATACAGTGAAACCTCTCAAGACCGACCGCTGTATATACAAATGTGTATATAATATAATACAATGAAACCTCTCAAGACCGACCGCTGTATATACAAATGTGTATATAATATAATATAATACAGTGAAACCTCTCAAGACCGACCGCTGTATATACAAATGTGTATATAATATAATATAATACAGTGAAACCTCTCAAGACCGACCGCTGTATATACAAATGTGTATATAATATAATACAGTGAAACCTCTCAAGACCGACCGCTGTATATACAAATGTGTATATAATATAATATAATACAGTGAAACCTCTCAAGACCGACCGCTGTATATACAAATGTGTATATAATATAATATAATACAGTGAAACCTCTCAAGACCGACCGCTGTATATACAAATGTGTATATAATATAATATAATATAATATAATACAGTGAAACCTCTCAAGACCGACCGCTGTATATACAAATGTGTATATAATATAATATAATACAGTGAAACCTCTCAAGACCGACCGCTGTATATACAAATGTGTATATAATATAATACAGTGAAACCTCTCAAGACCGACCGCTGTATATACAAATGTGTATATAATATAATATAATACAGTGAAACCTCTCAAGACCGACCGCTGTATATACAAATGTGTATATAATATAATATAATACAGTGAAACCTCTCAAGACCGACCGCTGTATATACAAATGTGTATATAATATAATACAGTGAAACCTCTCAAGACCGACCGCTGTATATACAAATGTGTATATAATATAATATAATACAGTGAAACCTCTCAAGACCGACCGCTGTATATACAAATGTGTATATAATATAATATAATACAGTGAAACCTCTCAAGACCGACCGCTGTATATACAAATGTGTATATAATATAATATAATACAGTGAAACCTCTCAAGACCGACCGCTGTATATACAAATGTGTATATAATATAATACAGTGAAACCTCTCAAGACCGACCGCTGTATATACAAATGTGTATATAATATAATATAATACAGTGAAACCTCTTAAGACCGACCGCTGTATATACAGTGAAACCTCTACAGCGGTCGGTCTTGAGAGGTTTCACTGTATTATATTATATTATATACACATAATATCTCTGAGTCTATCCCGGCGCGACGTCACCACAAGTCTAAACGTCCCGTCCCCTAGCTCCATGTCGTGGATCCCGACCTCAGTGCCGTCTGGGAAGCGCTTGAAGGATCCTTCGATGACGCCTCCCGGCAGTGAGGCCGTGTGTGGTGTGTCCCCGACTAAGTACTTCGAGTACTGGCCCTTTATCTTCGACACTGCGAGACTCCAGGCGGAGAAGTCTCTGCCTCGGGCGGAGGCGGAAGGCCGGGCCTTGGCTGGCTGGTCACTCGGAGGAGTGAAGGCCTTCCGTTTCGCAACACCAACATCTGGCTTGGTCGTTGCGGAGTCCCCCGGGGGTGGGGGTCTCGACGCGGACACAAGCGGAGGGGTTGGAACGGAAGACGCCGGCCGTGGAGTCTCGCACATGGTGGTGTCCAACACTGGCGTCGACTCATCGAGCTGGTCAGTCTGCGTTGAAACAGCTGGCTTGTCGGGTTGTGGGGGTGGGGGCGGCAACGCAGACGGGACCGCCGCTGGCGGTTGAGCCGCCAGCTTTGTTCTCCCCTGTGCCGACCCTGGCGCACGTTTCCTCCTTCTTGTCCCTCTTCCCTTCCTCTTCTGAGTGACCGCATCGCCATACACCAAAGTCAGTTGCTCGTGATCCGGTGTAAGCGACGCCGTACTCTAACAACTTCCCGTAACTAACAAGCAGTCGAGAGCACATGAACTTACGTCCAGCTTCATCGCGTATTGTCAGAGAAGTGGCGATTATAGGTTCTCTTCTGTACAGATATTTTTAAAAGGCAGGTTTTTAGGGAATTCCGTTTTACAGAGGGTCCGGTTTTGAGAGGTTTCACTGTATTATATTATATTATATTATATTATATTATATTATATACACATTTGTATATACAGTGGTCGATCTTGAGAGGTTTCACTGTATTATATTATATTATATACACATTTGTATATACAGTGGTCGATCTTGAGAGGTTTCACTGTTTTATATTATATTATATTATATTATATTATATTATATTATATTATATTATATACACATTTGTATATACAGTGGTCAGTTTTGAGAGGTTTCACGGTATTATATTATATTATATTATATTATATTATATACACATTTGTATATACAGTGGTCGGTCTTGAGAGGTTTCACTGTATTATATTATATACACATTTGTATATACAGTGGTCGGACTCTGGATGGGCGTGTTCGAAACCCTAGTGGTATATGGGCACGTTAAACTAGTTATCTATCTATCTATCTAATCGCCGCCCTGCCCTAATTCATTGTTAAACAAAAATACGAAATCTTGCTTTCCTCTCAAAGTGTGTTGTTACGAGTCTGAATTCCCAACTAAAACACGTTTGACAATTCACTGTTTGGCCACAGTTGTGAAAGCCGACAGCAGTAACGTGGTATGTTTTTTCTTGTCTATTGTTAGTCGATATGACTGCAGACGAGCGGACAGGCAGTCTTACAAACCTTGAATGCGAAGTAATCCTCACACCGTCACGCACATAACCACACACCACCTAGCAAACACCTACTTGAAAGTAGACCATCATGATAAACTTCGACACAACGTCAAATGCGAAAGTAAATTTTTGAAAGTAATTTTTGCCTTTGCAAATACCCAGACCAAGATACATATAGTTTTAACTGATGTCAGTAGTCCTTATCAATGACATATTGATTGCATCTTTATAATATGGCACAGAGTAAACTAGCAACACTGGTTATTTGGTATATGTAGGCATAACTGTGTTTTGTTAAAAGCATGTCTGCAAAAGCTATTTAATGAAATCTATCTTGACCTTGATATGTAATAATAGCTGTGACGGAACATGCTCTTATCTTTTCACCTGTGGCGATGTTAATTGTTATAGAGGGCCATGTGCAGCTTGGTTACGTAATACCCCCGCGCGACGATGGTAGAGCTGCGTTTCCAATATGCACTTAGACCAGATGGGCACTTGGTTACGTAATACCTCCGCGCGACCGTACCCCCTAATACACACTTAGACCAGGTGTGGAGGCCATGTGGCCAGTAGTTACGTAATATCTCCGATAGTGCGGTTTTACGACTGTGGTTTCTGTCGAACTTGGCGACAATTAGTCTGACCATCTAAGGAAATATTCCGTCTTGGTCACTGTGGAAATATCACATGATATGGGTAGTACCGCGATATGCCCCCAGGCGATATTCGCTGTCTCTCAGATTTTTTGAATAAATAGATAGGATTTTAGAGATAACGGGGAGAATCATTGGACGGCTCCCAGGGAACGTTAGTCCGACTGGACTTGGTAAATATATATTTCTGCTCTGTTGTATAACCTTGATGTGATTGATGTGACTTTAAATATTTTAATACTGTATTATACCAATATTATTTAGACAGTGTTTCCGGTAATCTGACGAAGTAAATTGTAGGCTTCACTGTTCTAAAATTATTAAAGCTTAACCAGTCATCCTAGAGGACCTAGGTAAACTGTAGGTTATTGTCTTTATTGTGTTATGTACCAGTATTAATTCTGTATTACAAGGTTACTGAATGAGTAGTTAAGGGTTAATTAAAAATTAACAAGTTAGGAATAGAGTTGTAATTCCTTTATTAATTAAGTTCCCCTGGCAGCGTTTCTCAATTATCACACGTGTGCGTGTTGTATCACGGTGAAGCGTTTAGAATATTGTGTAAACTAGACACCTAGTGATTAACCAATTAAGTGATTAGTTCCGGGTTGTTATTATTATTGTTGTTGTAAGTAATTAACTACTGCGGCAAGTACATTTGTCAGCGTAGTGTAATACAGATTCCAAAGTGTATTGTGTTTTGTTGTGTTTTCTAGTGAACTAAACGTGCTACATATATATTTTTTATATAAGATCTTATCTCTGATTATACCTAGAGCCGAGCCACTCGGGTATTAGACTGCCGATACAGAGAGATCAAATAGATATACAGTTAGGAGCGATATTTGGATAATCGTGTTCTACTCAGTTACGAGTATTATAGGATCCCCGTGACAAGAGTAAAAATTGGGGTGCTCGTCCCGGATCTGAAACGGGACATGCATATTTAAAAAGTATTGTTTGTAAATGGGGGCTTTATAAATTATGTTTACAAATTAACTAGAAGTAGCAACGTTGTTCACTAGAAAAGTAATTAATAATAAGTGCGTCATACCTAAACATGGATAAGAATTTGCTGGATAGGCCTACTCTCAGTGTAGTGGAGATTAAGCGAGCACGTAAGGCCGAATTAGTTGAAATCGCGGGTGAGCGAGAAATAGATTTAACATCAGCTAAAACCTTAGATGATATAAAGACAATTATTATCCAGGAAGTTTTTGGTGATAGGCCTGTTATGGAAGACAGTGAGATTGTTCCAGAGATAGAGATAAATGAGTTAAGTGTGGAACAACAATTAGCTTTTAAAAAACTTGAGTACGAAAGAGAGGAACGTGCATTAGATAGAGAGAGAGGGATAGAGAAAAAGAAGATAGAGATAGAGAAGAGAGAGATAGAGATAGAGAAGAGAGAAAGAGAGATAGAGAGAGAGAGATAGAGAGAGAGAGAGAGAGAGAGAGAGAGAGAGAGAGAGAGAGAGAGAGAGAGAGAGAGAGAGAGAGAGAGAGAGAGAGAGAGAGAGAGAAGAGAGAGATAGGGATAAAGAATTCCAGTTAGCAAAATAAAAAGTGGAACATGAGTTAAACTTGAATACTGAAGAAGTTAGACGTGAGGCAGGAAATCGGTTTAACATGTCGGAGTCTTATAGATCACTGCCTGTATTTGACGACAAGGAGGTAGATATGGTTTTCCAACTTTTTGAACGGGCCGCTAAGCAGCTAAATTGGCCGCAGTCTAAGAGGACATTGTTAGGCGTGTCTAAGTTTAAGGGGAAGGCTAGCGTAGCTTATAATTCAATGAATGATGAGCGAGCAAGTTAGTACGACCTAGTTAAGTCTGCAGTGTTGAGGGCTTACGAGTTACGACCTGAGGATTATCGTTTACGGTATAGCGAGTTGAGAAAAACGCAGGGTCAGTCTTATAGTGAGTTTGTGGCTAAGAAGGCAGGGATGTTTAATAAATGGGTGGTTTCTCATCAGGTAGGGTCATATACCGAGTTACGGGAATTGTTGATCTTACAGGACATTAAAAATGGATTACCAGTTAGCTTACGTATTCATTTAGAGGATCGTGATATCAAAAAAATAGAGCAGGTAGGCATAGTGGCAGATGATTACGTGTTAATACACAAAGCTCAGGCAGTACAGGGTAGCTCTATACAACAGGGTGATAAGAAGAAATTTCAGCCAGGTTTTTCCCGGAAAAGTAACTATCGGGGAGAGTCATCTAGTTGGTCAGCTAGTCAGGCAAGGAATGCACCTGGTGGGCAAAGTAAGGATAAACCTGCATTATCAGCCAATGCACGAACTTTTCGTCCACATTGCAGTTACTGTAAAAAGGATAACCATCTTGTCGGGGACTGTTTTAAAAGGAAACGCGATAATGCGCAAGTGGTCGGTTTAGTGAGGTCAGCTCCGTTAGCGAGAGAGTTAATGGTTAGTCCCATGGCAGAGAAAGTAAACCCGTATGTGTCCACTGGTATGGTTTGTGACGTAAAACAAGAGTTGAGTCCTAAGGCAATATCAATCTATCGAGATACAGGGTGTAGCCAGACGCTTATAACGTCGGAGTTTTTAGCAGGTATTGGAAATTCAGATACAGGACGTAGTTTGGCCGTAACCTCGGTTACTGGAGAAAAAATGGTTGTCCGGTTACATAACGTTTTCTTGTGTTCGAAGTTTGTGACTGGACCAGTCGTTATGGGTGTTGTGAAGGACATGCCTGTTGAAAAACATAGGAGTTTTGTTGAGTAACGATTTGACTAGTCAGTGTTGCCAGCCGCAAGGTGACAAATTGTTAATTGAAGACAGCCCTTTACCAATAGAAGAGTGTAAGGTTGATGAGATTAGATATCCTGCGTGTGCAATGACTAGGGCTATGGCCGGACGGGTAGCACGAGACCCAGAAGTAAATTGTGATTTGTCTGATACGTGTGTGAGCCACGAAATTGGAGTGGATGAGGTTATCAGTAAAATGGTAGATAAGTCAACTGAGGAACTAAATGTGGGGGAACCTGTTGACCTCCCGCAGAGGGTAAATGAACCAGTTGTGTTTGATAGAGGGGACTTACCTTGTAACAGACAAGAGTTAATCCTAGAGCAGGGGGCTGATCCAAATTTGTTGGCAGCTCACAGTAGATTGTTAACTGAGGGAGTATTAATGAATAAGAGAGTTAGAGATAGGAGGTTGCCGGCGACCGAACTAGCTAGGAAGCATCTGAGCTATGCTCAGAGTAAAATAAAATCAGTGTTTGATAGGAAGGCTAAGAGTCGGGAATTTAAACCAGGGGATAAGGTGCTGCTGTACCTTCCCATTAAACGGGGTTCATTGCAGAACAGGTATTTCGGTCGCTATGTTGTGCACAAACGAGTTAATGAGACAGGGTATGTGATAAACACCTCTGATAGGGTTAGGAAAAGTAGGTATTGTCACATCAATTTGCTAAAAGGTTATTTTGACAGACTGCCGATAGTTCCAGAGTTACCTGTCCAAATTGAGAGTCACTCAATTTTCTGTGATGACGTCAAGACTGCAGAGATCAAATTAACCAACAGCCAAATTCTAGCAGACTTGTGTCCGGGACTTGCACCTTGACAGCCCCCAGCGAGCAAAGTTGACTACGTTGATTCAAGACAATGTTTCCATTTGTCAGGACCTTCCAGCGGTTACCAATACCTTAAGCCAGGATGTGCGCTTGGAACCCAACGCTACACCGAGTCGACAGCATGCCTATCGGAGAAACCCTGTAAAACTTGCGACACTGAAAAAGAAGGAATCGAAGTTCCAGTGGTCAGACGAATGCGAGAAGTCATTCAACCGTCTCAAGCAGATGCTTTCCTTGTCTCCCGTGATGACAGCACTAGACTACCGAATGCCTTTCAAGCTGGCTGTGGATGCCAGTGACGTGGGAGCTGGAGCTGTGCTGTTCCAAGAAGACGAAAATGGACTGGACCATCCTGTAAATTTCTTCTCTAAAAGTTTGACAAACACCAGGTGAACTATTCCACTATAGAGAAGGAAGCCTTGGCCATGGCACAAGCTCTGAAGCATTTTCAGATATACGTGAAATCGGCATTGCATCGAGTGGTTGTCTTTACTGACCATAATCCGCTTACTTTCATTCACAGAATGAAAGCCACCAACCAGAGAGTTTTGAGATGGAGTCTTCTTCTGCAGGAATTCCCAATTACCATTGAACACATCAAGGGCACATCCAATGTAATCGCTGATGCCCTGTCCCGAAGTTGAACGTTGTGATAATGTGTTGACGTTCTTGATTTCTGTTTTTGTTTTTATATATTGTATTGTATACCAGGGACTCAGAGTGATTACTGGTAGTCACCTTATTACTATATATGCCCGGATGCGTCGGTTAACGCACTCTTGTTTTGTTTAAATGTAGTATATTTCCCTATTCCTAGAGTAGAGGAAATATCCTTTTTGAGGTGGGGGTGTGTGACGGAACATGCTCTTATCTTTTCGCCTGTGGCTATTGCCTTTGTTTGAGAGGGCCGTGTGCAGCTTGGTTACGTAATACCCCCGCGTGACGGTTGTAGTTCTGCATCCGAATACACACCAGACCAGGTGCACAAAGGCCCTGGCCAGTAGTTACGTAATACCTCCGGGAGTTCTGTTTTACGACCGTGGTGTTTCTAGCGAACTGGCGACGGTCTGTCTGGCCACCTAAGAAAATATACCGTCTCTGGGAGTTGTGGAAATATCACATGATAGGGAGATGTACCGCGTTGTGCCCCCAGGCGATATTCGCTGTCTCCGGATTAGTCTGAGATTTTTGTAATAAATAGCTAGGATTTTAGAGATATCAGGGAGAAACATTGGAAGTATCCAGGGGAACGGACGTTGTCCAACTGAACGAACTATATTAGTTCAGATCGACTTGGTAACTATATATTTCTGCTCTGTTGTATAACCTTGATGTGATTGATGTGACTTTAAATATTTTAATACCGTATTATACCAATATTCTTTAGACAGTGTCTCCGGTAATCTGACGAAGTAAATTGTAGGCGTCACTGTTCTAATATTTGTATACGAGTATTTGGTAAGATAAAGCTTAGCCGGTCATCCTAGAGGACCTAGGTAAACTGTAGGTTATTGTCTTTATTGTGAAATGTACCAGTATTAACTCTGTATTACAGGGTGTATACTACCAAATCAAATCCCATAGACGACAATAGTAACATATGTGGCTAAAACTCCTACCTGCAACGTATCAACCAACATAAACGTCACGGATATAAATACTACCACCCCTTACACTTAAAGTGAATCAGAAAAAAATGGGGGTCAAGCTGCTCGTTTCTGAGATAACGGGTAGCGTCTATGACTATCCTAGTTTCGCACAAAATTCGAGTACCTTTTTTTTACAGGTACCCCATACATGTTTCAAGCACAAGGCTACTTGACACATTGGTACTAGATGAAATAAAATTGCAAATTGTTTTACCCAGATGAAACTATTATTTTTTACAACCAACACACTCACATTTATAACCAATCACAGGACTTGTGGTATTCACTTCTCTATCAAAAGTTGGGTGCACCTCGAACTTTGACCCAGCCGGAAGTTATTTGGTTTAGTACTACCTATACTGATAACATACGTTTTTCAAAAAGTGTCCAGCTATGTGTCTTTATGACAACCAGGATCTGGTGTATTCTGACATAAACTGACAACCTCACTGAAACTGTTGTTTCTACAGTGCAACCTAATATAATGTACACCTCAAAAAGCATATATATTGCATATAGTTTTGTACAAATGCAATATGTCATATTAAACAACAAAATGTTTTAAAATAAAACTCCTGAAGATATTTACTTTCAGTTGGGTGTGTGTACTCAGGTATATATGTAGAGACAACAAAGATAGTCAGAGTACCTCTACCCCTTTAAAGAATTCCATTAAAACACATGCACTTGATTGACCCCTAGATTATGAAGACCTTAACAGGCACATCAAAGAAATATCAGTATTAAAAAAATACAATGTCTGAGGAAGGAAACACAAACATGACTGTACCTGTATGAAGTAATGACTTAATGTCCTGAACATTAGTGTTGGGAGAAAATCCTGTATGCTGGGTGTGGGTGTCTTCAAGTTACCAGGTGTGGGAATTTCAAATCCATCGGCCATGCTGATTTTCATAATGAACCATCAAAACTATTGGCAGCCACCAATATTCCTGACTATATTTTATTTATAGCCTACTGTAGTTGAAGGTTTTAATAGTTGTGATATCTGGAATAATCATGCAGCTTTAACACATTTATTTTTGATTAATTACTGAAAAAAACTATTTTTAAGTGACAAAATTACCCGAACATCTATTTTCTTGCTTTATTTTCTAATCCGGATGAATACAATATGTACATTAGATGTATTCCTACAATCTGTAATCCAGCATTTTATTTAGCTAGTAACATTAGGTAATACAGCTTTAACAATAAAATAAATTATCAACTTAATCCAAGGCAGATAATCAAATCTGAAAAAATTGGTTCTGAATCTAGTATAAACTCAAAATGCTTTTCATGAGAGCTTAGTGATTATTAAGAAAAAAAAATGATCTGGAGATCTAAGTATATGTTTAACAACCTTATTGTTATGTACAAATAAGAACAGAAGGCACAATAGTGACAACAAATTTAATTATGTTTTTGGTAAAGTTTTTCTTCAAATTTACTTTAAATTTTGCATAAAACTACAAATTTGTCTAAAATATAACTTAGCACCCTATAAATATGTCAAAATGACAATAAAAATCAACTTCTTTACAAATTTGAGTTTTCAGAATTTCATACATAAAAAATTAACAATGTTAATGGAAACTAAGGACATTAACCCACTATTGGCACATGCTATTTTTAATATAAAAATAAATTGCTATTAAAATCTTAGTTCAGGTTACCTATATATAATACCATATTTAAGAGCAGTTGTATATGGCAAGTCAAATACCATGTAAAAAGAAATTATTGAAATCTTTACAGTATGAATTATAGGCCAAAACCAACTTTTCTTCAGTGCTAACTTTGATTCAAACTCCATTCAGAGCCATGTACAGAGATTATTGTCAAGGTCAAGGTCATTGTGACCTTGCATGATCGAGTGATGGCTAATTAATCAACCAGTATAGTTTAATTTTAAAAAATGACAAAATCATAATATTTTTTATTATGCACTGAATATGTGCTATAGGGTGTATACTACCAAATCAAATCCCATAGACGACAATAGTAACATATGTGGCTAAAACTCCTACCTTCAACGTATCAACCGACATAAATGTCACAGATATAAATACTACCACCCCTTACACTTAAAGTGAATCAGAAAAAAATGGGGGTCAAGCTGCTCGTTTCTGAGATAACGGGTAGCGTCTATGACTACCCTAGTTTCACACAAAATTCGAGTACTTTTTTTTACAGGTACCCCATACATGTTTCAAGCACAAGGCTACTTGACACATTGGTACTAGATGAAATAAAATTGCACATTTTTTTTACCCAGATGAAACTATTATTTTTTACAACCAACACACTCACATTTATAACCAATCACAGGACTTGTGGTGTTCACTTCTCTATCAAAAGTTGGGTGCACCTCGAACTTTGACCCAGCCGGAAGTTATTTGGTTTAGTACTACCTACATGGTTACTGAATGAGTATTTAAGGGTTAATTACAAATTAACCAGTTAGGAATAGAGTTGTAATTCCGTTATTAATTAAGTTCCCCTGGCATCGTTTCTCAGTTATCACACGTGTGTGTGTTGTATCACGGTGAAGTGATTAGAATATTGTGTAAACTAGACACTTAGTGATTAACTCATTAAGTGATTAGCTCTGGGTTGTTATTATATTGTTGTTGTTAATTAACTACTGCGGCAAGTACTTTTGTCAGCGTTAGAGTTAATACAGATTCCAAAGTGTATTGTGTTTTGCTGTGTTTTCTAGTGAACTAAACGTGCTATATATATATATATATATATATATATATATATATATATATATATATATATATATATATATATATATATATATATTTATTTATATAAGATCTATCTCTGATTATACCTAGAGCCGAGCCACTCGGGTATTAGACTGCCCGAGACAGAGAGATCTAATAGATATACAGTTTGGAGAGATATTTGGATAATCATGTTTTATTCAGTTACGGGTATTATAGGATCCCCGTGACACAAGCATACAGGCTGCATAGTACCAAAGAAGAGAGTTCCGTGTCAAAGTTCGAGGTGCACATTTTTGAAGTAAAAGCAGCTGTTTGTGTTATTGGTAGTAATATGTGACATTGATTATGTGTGCAAATACTATTATCCATTGACAATAAATAAATACACTTTTATTTGTTATACAGTTGTTATGCAGTATATACCAGAGGTTGAAACTAATGCAGGGTACCCCGAAAAATGGAACTGCAATTTTCAGCAAAAAATGACGTTTGCTATTAAAAACATCAATTAAATCTCTTAAATGATACGTGACCCCCCCCCCCCCCCCCCCATTTTCTTGCAGGTACATTAGATGTGAGGTGCCACACTTTCTGTTGATGTACTTCCTGGGTGTGTTGAAACGCTGCTTATGTCACTTTTATTAGTAAACATTAACATTATCGGCAATAGCAATTGATTTGGTCTATTAGAACCTATACACATAAACACACCGTACGTTTTCGACTTCCTATAAAAGAGTTCCACGATTTAAAAATGAAACCTGCTTATCGGTTGTCATGGGATTCCCTCCATCGTGGTTCAATCAAAATGTTTTGGGTGATACAATAACGAGGTTTCGTATTCCACATGAATGTAATTTTCATTTATAATCCATATTTATACAAATTAGGCGCTCTAAATCCATGAATGTATGCCTTGAAAGATGTTTTATATCAGTTATATAATTAGTTATACATCATCTTCAGTTCCCTTTTGCTGCAAACGGACTATATATAATGTGCGTGCGTGTGTGTGCGCGCGGGCGTGTCGTGTGTGTGTGCGTGTGTCAGAGAGAGAGACAGAGAGGGAGAGAGAGAGAGAGAGAGAGAGAGAGAGAGAGAGAGAGAGAGAGGGGGCACAAAGAGAGAAACACAAATAGAGAGAGAGAGAGAGAGGTGGGGGCACAAAAAAGAAACAAAAATAGAGAGAGAGAGAGAGAGAGAGAGAGAGAGAGAGAGAGAGAGAGGAAAAAGGAGAGATACATATACAGAGAGAGAGAGAGAGAGAGAGAGAGAGAGAGAGAGAGAGAGAGAAAAGAGAGAATAGAGACAGACAAGAGAGAGAGGTATGAGAGACATACACACACACACACAGAGAGAGAGAGAGAGAGAGAGAGAGAGAGGAGAGAGAGAGAGAGCACAAAGACAGAGAGAGAGAGAGAGAGAGAGAGAGAGAGAGAGAGAGAGAGAGAGAGAGAGAGAGACAGACAGACAGAGACAGACAGACACAGAGGCAGACAGACAGACAGAGACAGACAGACAGACAGACAGAGGCAGACAGACAGACAGAATATGTGTTGTGGTGTGTTTCCAAATGCTGTTAACTTTTCACTAGATTATTGGGCCAAGCAATCTGCAACAAAATAATAATAATAATAATAATAATAATATAAAAAAACACACAAAACGAATAAAAAGAAGGCACTAAAAACACACACATTGTCACATACATTTATTATTCTTAAAATAACCATAATTACGACATATAAGAATTACTGTATCATTAATATATTATATTTATCGTCAATGTCCCTAACTCCGTTCGGTTTGTTTTCTCGTGCACGATTCGCGCAGTCAACATCCGATTTGTTGTCCTCTGCTTGTCATTCATTTGTGAGGTTTTTCTTCACAGTTCGTGAACATTTCCATAAAGGATAAAGTTCAGACAAGTAAGTATCTCAATACAAAACTTATAAGTTTACAAACTCTTAAAACCATTAATTTTGCTAAGTCGTTTTTTTTTATTCCATAAAATTATCGATATCGGGTCCAGAATCGTAGCTGAAAAATGTAAAATAGTATTTCCGTAAATATCGTATTCGTGTTTTTGTCGTTAGGTGAACGCAGGATGGGACGTTGATGATATATGAACAAATGCACAACATAAAATTTAAACATAAAACAAAATTTACAAATTACCGAGGCAATACATGAACAAAATATATATAATTCTCCTTATTCAAGTCCTCCAACCTAAGTCATAGCGGTTGGTCAAATGCACGGAATAAATGTTGCTTCAATGTAAAGTTATTGTGTACATCAGCTAATTCCATTAATTAATGAAGATAATTATCAGCGCATCATACACTGTATCATCAGTGACGTATGTGTACGTGTCTGTGTGTGTATGTCGGTGTGCTTGTGCGTGCACGTGCACTCGTACAAGTATATGTATATCTGTATCTAAGCTTTACCAACAGAGCTAACAAAAGACATTTAACTGGCTACTGCGCAGGAGCGGGACATTATACCAACACTACTACACCCTCAAGTCAATTTATGTCTCGGGCCTCTGGGCGACAAATTGTAACATTTACATATAAACCAACCAATACTGAATGGGGTGGAACCACGGACCATTTATACACTGGGGTCGAAATTGGCTGAAAACAGAAATTCTGCCGGACTAAATCAAAACCTACCAGACCAAACATGATCATACAATATAAAGGCAAACATATGTTCCAGCCCGTGGTGACGTTCACCGGCAAAAGGTGGTCGGGACGGCAGTATTTCGAGCACTGATTTATAAGAATCCAATGCTCTACTAGCTGGGCTGTTAAGAGAAAGTCCCACTATCTACTACTAGGAAGATGACTCCATACTAAACCTACACTACTATATATGTGTATGATTTATAAGAATCCAATGCTCTACTAGCTGGGCTGTTAGAGAAAGTCTACTATAACATAATCTCCAACTACAGGTTTTCATACTAAGAACATCAAACCAGGTATCTGTCCGTAACTCACATCTGAATATCCGACTGGTTTGTTACTGTGTTTGGATTTCTGGCAGTTGAAGAACGAGCACACAAACGACCCGTTCTGTACTGTAGATCTTTCGGACTCCCCACAGTGTGAGCCAGGTCCACCGATGTTAACAATCAGATTGTACTTCTTGTCTTTGCTCAGTTTTAGGGGTCGAGGAAACTCCACGTCATATGTTATCGTCCCAGCTGCGACTGAGACTGACTTTGTCACTGATGAACCTTCGATTACGTCATCTGTTGTCGGGTCAGTTATGAAAGCTCTGATGTCATAATTTGCAGTGGTTCTTCTTTTGGGACCATACAACTGGAATCCTAGTAGTGATGAGTCTTGGTTTACAGAAAACATAATTCCATGATCAATAACCGTAGAACATGAGCAAGTAATTTTATTATCTATGGTGAGGCGCTGTATTATAATTTTATTTCGACGAACAACACTCATGCGCTTATTGGCGTTAAATGGATAAACGTTTTCATCAGGACATATACAGTGTGTGAAGATCTTGACTTTTTCTGTGTCAGTCAGTAAATTAGTTGGTACTACATTTTTCGCGAAATACTTCTGGTCAAGTAAGGGAAACCGAACGTGCTTTAGGGCTTCCCCAAGTACTTGTCGTCTGTTTTCGTGAGTTACATCTTTGTTCTGTTTCCTGCAGGCGCTCTCACTCCACGCCACAACAGCTTCAAAGACAGATTGTTCATTGACGTCCAATTCTTCCGCTTGTATGATCTTAACGAAGCATCCATGACAAAGGTCGATAACTCCAGATGACTTTAAAGCGGCATCTCCATTTTTCAAAATAAAAGTCAGAGCTTTTTCTTTCAATTCCTGCTCATCAAACACGTGGGCCTGCTCCAGTATCACACAGGCGTTGTCGGACGTCATCGATGACGACAAATACGTCAGACACTTCTGTTCCAGGGTTTTGACGTCATACTTCTTTGATACGTACAACAAACCCATTACACTGGCACCATCCATTGTGACGTCATCTGTATAGAGGTACCTGTGAAATAGTAATAAAAAGTGTCCTCATCTCACTTTACAACTGCAGTCCCTAGGATGTTTTTATTATTTAAACATTTAGAATAGGTGATCCAGTTCCATTTGGTACATATAAGACCTATTACAGCTCTATCCTTTCGCTACACTCACTCATCTACATTATCTATGGCAAATACAAACGCAATGGCCAGCTGAGTTTCGATTCAGTTAGAGGGACGCCAATCCAACTGGGACTTCTCGCGATTTGCCCGGGCGCTGAGCTTCTCATGTGATATTGAACACATTTAACTATCTCGATTGTGGGGTCGTCTCTTAACTCCAAAACTTATATCCTGGGTATAACACCTTACCGATATTGGGGGGGGGGGGGGGGGGGGGGGGGTGTGTGGTGTGGTGGGGGGGGGGGGTACCTTCAAATTCCCGACACTGGCCAGCTGTTGACATAAGCAGTACAAGTAAAAGGGCGTCAACAATTACGTCACACTCGGGGGGGGGGGGGGGGGGTTCCGATTCACGAAACATTTTCAAGACCATATGTTATTCTTATTCATCACCCTATCCAATAAAAAGGTCGCATCTATTTTATTTTTTTTATTCTATACATTATCTATTTATGTAATATAAAGCGTATAATTCTGACGATCACTGTTCATAGCGAACACACACGAATTTTTAATAATTCATTTCAGTTTGTATTTCACATTAATAAACAATGTTTTACTACGGTAACCAGAGACCCTAGCAGGGAGAGAATAGGAGATTTTTGTTTAAAGATGAATGAAGAGGAACAGTAAGATAACAAACAAAAAAAGAAGACAGTTACAGATTTTGTTGAACGACACCACAAGAGCACGTTGATTTATTAATCATCGGCTATTGGATGTCAAACATTTGGTAACTCTGATATACTATAGTCTTAGAGGAAACACGTCATATTTCTCTGTATTAGTAGCAAGGACTCTTTTTGTATGCACCATCTCACAAACAGGGTAGCACATACCACGTCCTGTGATATATCAGTCGTGGGGCTCTTGCTGGAACAATGGACCCACTTTACCATTGTGTTGAAAGGGGGGGGGGGGTGGATGTGGAGAGCCACAGGTGTCGGGCGTTGCCAGCAAATATAGAGGAAGTGGACAAGGATTATTTTGTATTTCAGTTGGATGAGGCCAATGAATATTCCGACCATATCAGCTTGAGACCTTGAACAGTGTTCCCATTTGATACAACCGTCGTCAACAACAACAACAACATCACTACTAACAACAGTTTTAGTAATAGCTGTAACAGCAGCAAATTCAAGAAACATGACCAAGGTCTGATATACAAAGCAGATCATAGTCGTGTGTTCTTCGTGCTAATCTAGCTAACTGGATTATTACTGTAATTAATATAATATTAAAATCTCTTATCCCACACAGTGATCCCTTCTCCAGATATTCCAGTCCCTAAATAATTACTCTGACGCAAGTCAATAAAACTTCAAGACTCACAGCATACTTTTAAGATGTATGATCCGTGTTTTATGAACATAAAATGTACATACCTTAGAAACTGTTGAAATATGTCGTGTTCTACTTCCGGAATAACGATCTCATCCTGCTCTGCCAATGGTCCGTAGAACATGGCTTCGAACACGCTGCTGCGGATACTGATAATCAGTCTGTGAGCCTGGACGCTCTTTTGTTCTCTTCCCACCTTGAAAGTCACGTCAGTAAGAACTTTCTTTTGAAGAGAGTATCTCAAACACTGACTGATGGATTTTTCTCTCTGCCAGCTGTTCACAGATCCCCACTGAGACAATCGAGGTCTTTTCCGAGTTGTCATTTTGTAGCTGAAAATACAGTTTAGTTTAATAGAGTCACAGGGCCCAGGTTCCATGAGATGATTGTAGCTACACGCACACTTGGTGATGTACAATCGACTTTATGCTGAGAATCAGTTTGTGAGCTTGGACGCTTTTCTGTTCTTTCTCCACCCGGAATGTGACGTCACTGAACATTTTATTTTCAAGAGAATGTCTGAGACATTATGTAAGAGATTTTCTGCTCTGCCAGCTATCAAGGTCAGTCTCAGTCTGACTACTTGATTTGCATGTCGCCATCTTGTCACTGAAAATATACATAAAATAGCTTCCTTGTTCTCTTTGTTTTAATATGCGGTTCATGCATCAACAGGATCCATGCACGGGACTGGGAATAGCTTCATGTTTAGTTGTAAAACACTTCTTTAATATTTTCTGAAGGGACTACCCTGAGTTTTCTGCATTATAAGATGTCTTCATCTAACACAAGTAACGACTAGTATTACACATTAAATATATTTTCTTCTTTAGAATATAAGTGTTTGTATAGTCAACGTGTTTCTCACCGTCACAATATTTGTAAGTAGCCCAAACTGGATTTGCCATCCAAATATTTTCGAAAGTACGAAAACAATATCCAAAAACTCAGGATTGTCCCTTTAATTTTTGTTACTTATTTAATAAAACAACCCAAAAACTCACAATTGTCCCTTTAATATTTGTGATTTATTTAATAAAACAACCCAAAACTCACAATTGTCCCTTTAATATTTGTTACTTATTTAATAAAACAACCCAAAACTCACAATTGTCCCTTTAATATTTGTTACTTATTTAATAAAACAACCCAAAACTCACAATTGTCCCTTTAATATTTGTTACTTATTTAATAAAACAACCCAAAACTCACAATTGTCCCTTTAATATTTGTTACTTATTTAATAAAACAACCCAAAACTCACAATTGTCCCTTTAATATTTGTTACTTATTTAATAAAACAACCCAAAACAGCCTTAACAATAAAACAGGGTAGTCCCTTTATTCAATGTTTTTGTTAAAAATTATTTGATAAAATACCTCTCTCAAAATAACAAAAAAACACCCTGAAAAGCAGAAAAGACACGTGCGTGCACACACACGTACGCATGCACAAAAACAAATGCAATACAGTCACACATTCATACACACACCACTGTCGTACACTTGATCCAGTAGCAGCAGTGATGGTTTATATACATACATACATACATACATACATACATTCATTCATACATACATTATATGCTTGTGCGCGTGTGTGCGCGTGTGTGGCTGCCCCCCCCCCCCCCCACACACACACAGTTTTCGGCACCTTCCTAAGCAACTGCGCGCGCACACCCACACACACACACACACACACACACACAAACACACCCACACACAAATAACCGAAAAATAAAGACATTCCAACATAAACAGAACAAAACAGCAAAACCAACCACGAACTAGAAACAAAAAACAATAATCATCATTAACGACAGTGTGGCGTACACAATGCACGTGAATATATGTAGTTTAGTACGGTATGGTGGTTCTCAAATAACCCGCAGTGATAGGAGCGACCTCGAGTGTCAGGGAATGTTCGACCTCTACATATCTACGGTCGATTTGTTTACATTTTGCTATTCGACGCCGGAGTTTTGACCGCTTTTCACCGTGTCAGTCTAAAGTTTCCCCCATTATGTTTCTGTTACAAATACTATCCTACGTACCACACCCACAATCCTTCCGCCAGTGAATTACAGCAGTTATGACATGCACCGCCCAAGTTCCTTTGTATAGTATCTATGAACAGGAATATACCGACGTGACCTGTATCACGTACACTGTTCTGTGACCTGAACTAGTTGTGTATAAAATCAAGCGATTTAATCGATAGCAGAACGGACAAGTGACAGACTCGACAACTGAAGTCGTGATTAATTGTAAATAAAAATGTTCTCACCTTCGAATTCTTCCAGCATCAATATTTCTAAAATTTAAATAAAATACTTCCTCGAATACTATGGGTGCGCTCCTTTCACCTCTCCTGGACATGTTCGAACTGTTCTGTCCTGGACAGGGAAAGGAACGATTTTGGAACAGGAAGTTACTTCAACAACATGGCTGCCTCTATTGTTGTGGTCAAGCATTCGATCGTTTCAGTTATTGAACATAAACAAACGCTTTAACTTACACACTACACACTACACACAGAATAACGATGTCGCCTCTTTGATTGGTGGTTATGTTGTTTAACTAGTCCTTGTAATTTGTATACCTGCATTTGGCTAGCTAATTAGTAATTTCTACTTTCCTAAAACAAACTTTGCATTGTCCGCAATTTTGTCTTCCGGCTGCACCACGTCATCGTCTGGCAGAGGCGGAGTAAGTTCTGGACAGTTTTCCCGTTCACTCCATTGCTGTGCGGAGTACTCTGGCTCTCCAGGAGAGTGAAAGGAGCGCACCCTATGTGTTTCCCTGGGAAATGTAACTTTCGGTTTTAAAATATTGTGACATACAAAACTGACTCTGTGTCAGTTGTATATTCATTGAAGTGAAGGTTGTACTATACCAAATAAAATCCCAGAGGCGAAAATGTTAACTCATGTGGTTAAAATCACTACATTGAATTTATCAACCAAATTATGACGAAAGTGAAACTTTTCGTAGCTCATTTTCGATATAATCAGATGTTTTTATAGCACAAAAGGTTTCGCTCAAAATTGTAGTATTTAGTTTTACAGGTACCCCCCAAATCTGTCACGCGCAAGCAGGGGCGTAGGTTGGAGGGAGGGGAGTTCGGACGAAACCTCCGCTGAAGCAAATGGTCCGCTTTCAGAACTAAAACTTACAGGTTTTTACATATGGAGTTTCTGGTTGTACAAAACAAAACAGTAAAAGGGTCCACTTGGTTCATATTCGACCCCCCCCCCCCCCCCCCCCCCCCAGGTCCAGATCACGCTACGTCCCTAGCAAGGTTACTTCACACTGTAATTAGGTGAAATAAAATTGAATACATTTATTTCCCAGATAAAATTATTTGTTGAAAAAAACAAAAAAAACACTGTCACATGTATTACCAATGACAGGACTGTTTGTATTATGAGAACTATGAACATTTCGGCGCACGTCGAACCTCGACCCTCTTTATATTCCCGCACCCTACTATATTTTACTGCAAGAAAATCGATCAGTCTGCACATGTGCATCAAAGGAAACAAGCTGCGTCGTGTGTACGAAAAAACTTCAGTAACTTACGACAGTTACCGCAACGTAATTTAACAGTATTTTTAACGGCCTCTATTTTGTCCCATACCTTACTACATTAGACACCCACTTAAAACAGTTTATGTTCTTTTTTCCCTTTCCTCTCTTTCCTTTTTTCCCCTCCAATGCAAGCTCGTTTCACCTATCATTCTCGACCCTCAGATCATTTAAAAATGCGTATGTATATATGTATGTATGTATGTATGTATGTATGTATGTATATGTATGTATATGAATACGGTTGTGCAGTATATGACAATAAATGTAATGAATATACAGGGGTTCAAACATTTTCAAAAAAATTACTTGCCACAGGGCAAATGCCAATCAGATATTCACTTGCCCAATATATGTTTCCACTTGCCCATACTTCTTAAGGTAACCAATTGTGTTACTCCTATTTAATTTAACACAGTGCTTAATAGTGTAATAATCTTGAAGGTAATTGGTTTAATTGCACAAATAAAGAATTTTGCCAATAGGTTACATTTACCTAGGAAGTAGTATCAAGAGTCTTCTATATTTGATGATTTTAACTTTATTTTTAAAATAGTGTCTATTTGTTGATTTAAACTTTATTTGTTTGGTAGTGTCCACTTGTTCATCTAAATATAATTATTGTGTTGATGTATGCCTTGGTGACCAATTGTATGGATGTGGTGAGATCCCTTTCCACTCGTGAGCCATTCTTTTATGGCTGGCATTGGTTTAAAAATGTTTAGGGATTTTGGCCCATGTGTTATTATTGTGTGTATATTATTTAAAATGTTTTGCCCCAAAACACTTCTCTGGGGTGTTTTTACCCTGTTAATAGCTGAGAAAAGTCTCTCGCAAACAGTTGTGGCTGGGCTCAAAGTAAACATGAGCTCTGTTACTTTGAAAATGGTTTTAAATAGTGCAGGATTGGTAAACAACAGCCGGGGAGGGGGAGTACATCGATTGCACCCTTGTATTTTCAACTTATTGAGCATTATTTATTTGTTAAAAACTATTAATAAAGCAGAACAAATAAATATATTCATGCATGCTTAGAGGGCATCGCACCATCACGATTATGCCGTAGGGCTAATTTCACCTTAACCGTTCATTTTACACGAACGTAGTATGTTCTGCTACAAGGTTTATTATATCTAAACTAAAATGTCTTGCAACTTTTATAAGAATACAGTTCATAATATTTACGCTCTGTTCAAGTGAACTGGGAAATTATAAACTTGCTTTACACCCCCGTTCATTTGCAAAGAGCAAATTCCGGAAACACGTTAACGTCTAATTTAATTTGAATATGACAATTTTAAACTGTATCCCACCTCATTTACCATGTTTGCAAGGATTAAACATTACGATTGCACACACAAGGCATGCATACTTTATTTTTATATAAGCTGTAAATCGTATTGGATGGTATTTCTAAGTTTGAAGATCATCGAACCGATTACTTGTATGAATTCAGTCGAACGTTCAGTGGCGGAAATTACCGACCTTAGTCGATAGTAAAAGGGGAATAACTCTGAAGTTGTTATCGAACTTTTCAACACATTGTTTTCCATTTTGGTGTGTCAACACATTGGCAAGAGTTCCGATCGTTCCAGCATATAGGGTTAGGGTTAGTTCTCCTTAGAGCTATGTAAATGCTCACACGATCTTTCTAAAGGTTTTACCGAGATTTGTAACAAAATTTTAATTAGGTTTTAGGTGTTACATTAGGCACTTGTCATCGGGCGTCACGGGGATCCTAAAAAAACCCATAACTGAATGAAACACGATTATCCAAATATCTCTCCTAACTGTATATCTATTAGATCTCTCTGTATCGGGCAGTTCAAAACCCGAGTGGCTCGTCTCTAGGTATAAACAGAGATAAGATCTTATATAAAGTATATATAATATAGCACGTTTAGTTCACTAGAAAACACAACAAAACACAATACACTTTGGAATCTGTATTAATACTACGCTGACAAATGTACTGCCCCACCTCAATTTGGACCGATAACTCTGGAACTATCGGCAGTCTGTCAAAATAACCTTTTAGCAAATTGATGTGACAATACCTACTTTTCCTAACCCTATCAGGAGTGTTTATCTCATACCCTGTCTCATTAACCCATTTGTGCACAACATAGGGCCCGAAATACCTGTTCTGCAATGAACCCCGTTTAATGGGAAGGTACAGCAGCACCTTATCCCCTGGTTTAAATTCCCGACTCTTAGCCCTCCTATCAAACACTGATTTTATTTTACTCTGAGCATGGCTCAGTTGCTTCCTAGCCTTCCTATCTCTAACTCTCTTATTCATTAATACTCCCTTGTCCATATAATAACCTGACATCTGATCCTTCATCTCACCCTCTGTTAACAATGTAGTGCGAGCTGCCAACAAATTTGGATCAGCCCCCTGCTCTAGGATTAACTCTTGTCTATTACAAGGTAAGTCCCCTCTATCAAACACAACTGGTTCATTTCCCCTCTGCGGGAGATCAACAGGTTCCACCACATTTAGTTCGTCAGTTGACTTATCTACCATTTTATTGATAACCTCATCCACTCCAATTTCATGGCTCACACATGTATCAGACAAATCACAAATATCCTCTGGGTCTCGTGTTACCCTACTGGCCATAGCCCTAGTCTTTACACACGCAGGATATCTAATCTCATCAACCTCACACTCTTCTATTGGTAAAGGGCTGTCTTTAATTAACAATTAGTCACATTGCGGCTGACAACACTGACTAGTCAAATCGTAACCCAACAAAACTCCAATGTTTTCAACAGGCAAGTCCTTTACAACACCCATAATGACTGGTCCCTTTCACAAACTTCGAACACAAGAACACCTTATGTAACCGGACAACCATTTTTTCTCCAGTAACTGAGGTTAAGGCCTAACTACGTCCTGTATCTGAATTCTCTATACCAGCTAAACACTCCGACGTGATCAGTGACTGACTACACCCGGTATCTCGATATATTCATATTGCCTTAGGACTCAATTCTTGTTTCACATCACAAACCATACCAGTGGACACATACAGGTTTACTTTCTCTACCATGGGACTAACCAATAACTCTCTCGCTAACGGAGCTGACCTCACTAAACTGACCACGTGCGCATTACCGCGTTTCCTTTTAAAACAGTCCCCGACAAGATGGTTATCCTTTTTACAGTAACTGCAATGTGGACGAAAAGTCCGTGCATTGGCTGATAATGCAGGTTTATCCTTACATTGCCCACCAGGTGCATTCCTTGCCTGACTAGCTGACCAACTAAATGAATACGTAAGGTAACTGGTAATCCATTTTTAATGTCCTGTAAGATCAACAACTTCCGTAACTCGGTATATGACTCTACCTGATGAGAAACCACCCATTTATCAAACATCCCTGCCTTCTTAGCCACAAACTCACTATAAGACTGACCCTGCGTTTTTCTCAACTCGCTATACCGTAAACGATAATCCTCAGGTCGTAATTCATAAGCCCTCAACACTGCAGCCTTAACTAGGTCGTACTGACTTGCTCGCTCGTCACTCATTGAATTGTAAGCTACACTAGCCTTCCCCTTAAACTTAGACACGGCTAACAATGTCCACTTAGACTGCGGCCAATTTAGCTGCTTAGCGGCCCGTTCAAAAAGTTGGAAGAACATAACTACCTCCTGGTCGTCAAATACAGGCACTGATCTATAAGCCTCCGACATGTTAAACCCATTTCCGGCCTCCCGTCTAACTTCTTCAGTATTCAACTTTAACTCATGTTCCACTTTTAATTTTGCTAACTGGAAATCTCTATCCCTATCTCTCTCTCTTCTCTCTCTCTCTCTCTCTCTCTCTTCTTTTTTCTCTATCCCTTTCTCTCTATCTCTCTCTTCTTTTTCTCCCTCTCCTCTCTCTCTCTCTCTCTCTCTCTCTCTCTCTCTCTCTCTCTCTCTCTCTCTCTCTCTCTCTCTCTCTCTCTCTCACTCTTCTCTATCTAATGCACGTTCTTCTCTTTCTCTCTCTTTCTCTTCTCTATCTCTATCTCTATCTAATGCACGTACTTCTCTTTCGTACTCAAGTTTTTTAAAAGCTAATTGTTCTTCCACCTTTAACTCATTTATCTCTATCTCTGGAACAATCTCACTGTCTTCCATAACAGGCCTATCACCAAAAACTTCCTGCATAATAATTGTCTTTATATCACCTAAGATTCTAGCTGATGTTAAATCAATTTCCCGCTCACTTGCGATTTCAACTAACTCGGCCTTACGTGCTCGCTTAATCTCCACTACACTGAGCGTAGGCCTATCCAGCAAATTCTTATCCATGTTTAGGTATGACGCACTTATAATTAATTACTTTTCTAGTGAACAACGCTGCTACTTCTGGTAATTTGTAAAAATAATTTATAAAGCCCCCATTTACAACAATACTTTTTTTAAATATGCATGTCCCGTTTCAGATCCGGGACGAGCGCCCCAATTTTCACTCCTGTCACGGGGATCCTATAATACCCGTAACCGAATAAAACACGATTATCCAAATATCTCTCCTAACTGTATATCTATTAGATCTCTCTGTATCGCGCAGTTCAAAACCCGAGTGGCTCGTCTCTAGGTATATCAGAGATATGATCTTATATAAATATGTGTTATTATAGCACGTTTTGTTCACTAGAAAACACAACAAAAACACAATACACTTTGGAATCTGTATTAATACTACGCTGACAAATGTACTGCCGCAGTAGTTAATTAACAACAACAAATAATAACAACCCAGAACTGATCACTTAATTAGTTAATCTCTAGGTGTCTAGTTTACACACTATTCTAATCACTTCACCGTGATACAACACACACACACGTGTGATAATTGAGAAACGCTTCCAGGGGAACTTAATTAATAAAGGAATTACAACTCTATTCCTAACTGGTTAATTTTTAATTAACCCATAACTACTCATTCAGTAACCTTGTAATACAGAATTGATACTGGTACCTATCACAATAAAGACAATAACCGACAGTTTACCTAGGTCCTCTAGGATGACTGGTTAAGCTTTATATATATTAGAACAGTGAGCCTACAGTTTACTGCTTCAGATTACCGGCAGCACCGTCTAAATAATATTGGTATAATACAGTATTAAAATATTTAAAGTCACATCAATCACATCAAGGTTATACAACAGAGCAGAAATAATATTTGCCAAGTCCAAACGGACGCGTTCCCTGGAAGCCTTCCAATATGTTTCTTCTCATATCTCTAAAACCCTAGCTATTTATTATAAAAATCCGAATATCGCCTGGGAGCACAACGCGGCACCTCACGTATCATGAGATATTGCCACAACTCCGAGAGACGTATTTTTCTCTTAGAAGCCTAGACTTGCTGACGCCTAGTCGCCAAATCACGGTCGTAAAAACCGCACTCGCGGAGGTATTACGTAACTACTGACCACATGGCCTGCTGGTCTGGGTGTGTATTGAAAACAGCACGACCACCGTCGCGCAGAGGTATTACGTAACAAAGTGCCCACCTGGGCTTAAGTGCATATTGGAACTGCACACGGCCCTCTAAAACAATTAATATCGCCACAGGCGAAAACAAAATAAAGAGCATGTTCCGTCACACCATCCAAATTATACTTTCCCCTCGTTTTAACAAAATTATCCCCATAAATCATTAAGTTCAGTCCGACGCCCGGCTCCCACCCAAAGCGAGTTTTAACGACTCAGTGGGTAAGTGTAAGACTACTACACCCTCTTCTCTCTCACTGACCATTAACACATAGCTGAGGTGTGTGCCGAGGACAGCGTGCTTGAACATGTGTGTGTGTGTGTGTATGTATATGTATATATGCAGCCCAGAGCGAATTTTAACGACTCAATGGGTAGGTGTCAGGCCGCCACGCCCTCTTCTCTTTCACTAACTATTAACCATTAACAACTAACCCACTGTCCTGTACATACAGCCCGGATAGCTTAGCTGGGTGTCCAGGACAGCGTGCTTGAACCGTAATTGGATATAAGCACGGAAATAAGAATCAATGAAATGAAATAAGTGGCAAATAACGTTTGAAAGGAAATTGATCACACAGGGGCCGGGAAATTATCATATCTGAGTGACAATTTAAAAACATGGCTCTTATGTGTGACTCCAGGCTTGAAAATCCATAGTGGTTTAAATAGCACAACAGACACGCCATTTCATAAGTAACACCATATATGATGGAAAACCACAGCTGTTATGGAGATATACGTAATAAATATGTGAGAGTTTTTTAAAACTACTCTGTGCCTTCAAGATGTGGAACTTGAACACATAATAACAGTAATACTATAACAAGTGTTGTAATTTCGTGCACCCTATTTTCCCGTGTCATCACCAAAGCAGTTTATTACGCTGACAATATTTCATATCAATTCGGCGTATACTTTTTTCGGTGAAATAAAAATCAATGCGATATTTTTTCCCGAATTATGATTCAGATTTTAATTACAGTGTTTAACTCAAGACAGATTAGAATGCTGCCATTATCCTCGAAAAGAGATAAATGTTAGACTGCCACGTTTTTAACGACTCGGGGCGGGATTTAGAATGTGTGTGTTATTCAGGGGCGGCTTCAGGATTATTCTAGGAAGGGGAAGGAAAGAATGTAAAACGTGTTTAACGACTCGGGGCGGGATTTAGAATGTGTGTGTTATTCAGGGGCGGTTCAGGATTATTCTAGGGAGGGGAAGGAAAGAATGTAAAACGTGTTTAACGACTCGGGGCGGGATTTAGAATGTGTGTGTTATTCAGGGGCGGCTTCAGGATTATTCTAGGGAGGTGAAGGAAAGAATGTAAAACGTGTTTAACGACTCGGGGCGTGATTTAGAATGTGTGTTATTCAGGGGCGGCTTCAGGATTATTCTAGGGAGGGGAAGGAAAGAATGTAAAACGTGTTTAACGACTCGGGGCGAGATTTAGCTCAGTGGGTTGAGTGCTTGCTTCAGGTGCTTGCGTCGCAGGATCGAACCACTTCGGTGAATCTATTCAACTGATTGAGGTTTTCTCGCTCCAACCAATGCACCACAGCTGGCCAAAGGCCATGGTATGTGCTTTCGTGTGTGAGGGAAAGTGCATAATTATCATAGATCCCTTGCTGCTTAAAAAACCCTAATGTATCGGATTTCTTGTGATGACCACGTGTCAGAATTACCAAATGTTTGACATCCAACAGCCTATGAGCTCTAATGATGTCGTCAAACAAAACAACCTTTGTAAACATCATTTAACGACTCAACACATTTTAATTACGGTTAAATGTAGCTCAAGTGTTCTCTAACTGTTTACATTGGGAGGGCACTTGAGTTAGGTTAAATGTAGCTCAAGTGTTCTCTAACTGTTTCCATTGGGAGGGCACTTGAGTTAGGTTAAATGTAGCTCAAGTGTTCTCTAACTGTTTACATTGGGAGGGCACTTGAGTTAGGTTAAATGTAGCTCAAGTTTTCTCTAACTGTTTACATTGGGAGGGCACTTGAGTTAGGTTAAATGTAGCTCAAGTGTTCTCTAACTGTTTACATTGGGAGGGCACTTGAGTTAGGTTAAATGTAGCTCAAGTGTTCTCTAACTGTTTAAATTGGGAGGGCACTTGAGTTAGGTTAAATGTAGCTCAAGTGTTCTCTTACTGTTTACATTATGAGGGCACTTGAGTTAGGTTAAATGTAGCTCAAGTGTTCTCTAACTGTTTACATTGGGAGGACACGTGAGTTAGGTTAACTGTAGCTCGAGTGTTCTCTAACTGTTTACATTGAGAGGGCACTTGAGTTAGGTTAAATGTAGCTCAAGTGTTCTCTAACTGTTTACATTGGGAGGGCACTTGAGTTAGGTTAAATGTAGCTCAAGTGTTCTCCAACTGTTTACATTTTGAGGGCACTTGAGTTAGGTTAAATGTAGCTCAAGTGTTCTCTAACTGTTTACATTGGGAGGACACGTGAGTTAGGTTAAATGTAGCTCAAGTGTTCTCTAACTGTTTACATTGGGAGGGCACTTGAGTTAGGTTAAATGTAGCTCAAGTGTTCTCTAACTGTTTACATTGGGAGGGCACTTGAGTTAGGTTAAATGTAGTTCAAGTGTTCTCTAACTGTTTACATTGGGAGGGCACTTGAGTTAGGTTAAATGTAGCTTACGTGTTCTATAACTGTTTACATTGGGAGGGCACTTGAGTTAGGTTAAATGACGTCGGGTATCTGGTTAGGACCACACAGATAATGAGAGAGGAAACCCGCTGCCGCCACGCAATAGGTTACTCTTTTCGATTTGGAGCGGAACGTAGCCCAGTGGTAAAGCGCCCGCTTGAGGCGCGATCGGTCTGGGATCGATCCCCATCAGTGGGCCCATTGGGATATTTCTCGCCCAGCTAGTGCACCACGACTGGTACATCAAATGCCGTGGTATGTGCTATCATGTCTATGGTGGTGCATATAAAAGATCCCTTTCTGCTAATCTAAAACAGTAGCCCATGAACTGGCAACAGCGGGTTTCCTCCCTCAATATCTGTGTGGTCTTAAACCATATGTCCAAAGCCATATAACCATAAATACAATGTGTTGAGGGCGTTATTAAATAAACCATTTCCAGAATCGTCCAGTCGATACTTCGGGAAAGGGGTGCGCACCCCAACTCAATTCAAGTGAATCAACAAAGATAAACTTAGAATGGGAGAGGTGGAAAATGTGTTGTAGTTATACTTGACGAAAAGGGAAAACACGTCATGGATGTCATATTGGTGATGGTGGTGATAATGATGTTATTATTGATGATGATGATGATAATGATGATGATGTTGATGATAATGATGATGCTGTTGTTGTTTTTGATGATGATGATGTTTTTGTTGTTGATGATGATGATAATGATGATGATGATAATGATGATGATGACGATGATGACGACGACGATGATGATGATGATGATGACGACGACGATGATGATGACGATGATGATGACGACGACGACGACGACGACGATGATGATGATGATGTCGACGATGATGATGACGATGATGATGATGATGATATACACCAAAGTCATGATCAAATGGAATAATTACTCGCAATGAACAACTGTATGGTCAAAGCAGATAATTTGTTGCAATAACAATCGCAGTTATCATGAATAATAATAACAACAAAACCCCGATTAGTTTGCAATATATTATTTTCAATGGACTATGTAGGACTTTTTTTTTACTTTTTTAATAATACATAGAACTGGTTTGACTCCCATAGTGACACGTTTGCGTCAATTCCAGAGAGGTTTTGGGACATGCCCCCTCGGAAAATGATTGAATACTGGATGTCCTGAAATGCAATTTTCTGCATTCAACATGTGAAGTTCATCATGCCAAATGAAGGGATATGCATTTTTAAAGTCGATTTGAACAGGGATGGTAGGGGGTGGGAGGTCCATCCTGCAAACATCCCCATCTGCACATGCGCCTGGTATATTTTTACTATACTAACTAGGAGTCTTGTTTCGCATGCTGTTTCCAATGTGGGACACTTACAAACAATAACATTTATCATTTCTTGAAACAAAACGCGTGATTACCTTCTGGGGCTAACCACCGAGTTCCGGTGCGTCAGTTCGCATGTGGTATACATCCGCCGGTTTGGCGCGCTGGGATCGAGGTGTTTACGTTAAGCATAATTCAAAAGGCAACAGAGCGTGTCTGTCAGCAACCAGTTTACTCTGGGGTAGAGGACCACACACACACACACACGCGCGCGTGTATCTCAAACCGAAAACGGGTGGGGTGGGGTGGGGGCATCTCAGGCGCGTGTGCAGGGTGTGTGGGGTGGACTCTAGACTGGCGAGCGAAGTTTATAGAGGGGGGAGTAGGTGGGGGTCATGCATCTCGGAAAAATATATTGAAAAAAAAGAAGAAAATGTGTTTGAGCATGAAGGAGTGTCGACCCTTGAAACCCCCCCCCCTCCCCTTGAACCCGCGCCTGGATCTAGCTCTGTCGGTAGAGGTATCGGCTGTAGTACGTTGGTTCAACTGGTTGTAACATCGAATCCACTTGGAGGACATGTTATTATTATTTGATTTGGTTTTTCCCGTCCCAAACAATAATCGACTGGGGTGCTTGCGTCATAGGGTCGAATCACCTCAGAGAACCCATTCTCTCTTTTATCTCTGGTGGCAACCAGTAATCAGGGAAGTCGGAAGCGGTACGGCCATGGCTGTACCACCTTTTAGGCCATAAAGTTTTCTTTCTCTCTTTCTATGGCGCTCGCATAGTATAACCCCCCCCCCTCTCTCTCTCTCTCTCTCTCTCTCTCTCTCTCTCTCTCTCTCTCTCTCTCTCTCTCTCTCTCTCTCTCTCTCTCTCTCTCTCTCCCTCCCTTTACGCTCGCATAGTATAACGCTCTGTCTCTCTCTCTCTCTCTCTCTCTCTCTCTCTCTCTCTCTCTCTCTCTCTCTCTCTCTCTCTCTCTCTCTCTCTCTCATTGTGACAATAAACCACTCCTCCCCTTCCCTAACAGTCACTGATGAAACAATGTGCTGATGTGTCATTAAACAAACATTCCTTTCCTTTCCTAACAGCCACTGGTCAAACAATGTGCTGAGGTGTAATTAAACAAACATTCCTTTCCTTTCCTAATAGTCTCTGATCAAACAATGTGCTGATGTGTCATTAAACAAACATTCCTTTCCTTTCCTAACAACCACTGGTCAAACAATGTGCTGAGGTGTCATTAAACTAACATTCCTTTCCTTTCCTAATAGTCTCTGATCAAACAATGTGCTGATGTGTCATTAAACAAACATTCCTTTCCTTTCCTAACAGCCACTGGTCAAACAATGTGCTGGGGTGTCATTAAACAAACATTCCTTTCCTTTCCTAATAGCCACTGATTAAGCAATGTGCTGAGGTGTCATTAAACATACATTCCTTTCCTTTCCTAATAGCCACTGATGAAACAATGTGCTGAGGTGTCATTAAACAAACATTCCTTTCCTTTCCTAATAGCCACTGATTAAGCAATGTGCTGAGATGTCATTAAACAAACATTCCTTTCCTTTCCTAGCAGCCACTGATTAAACAATGTGCCGAGGTGTCATTAAACAAACATTCCTTTCCTTTCCTAATAGTCACTGATCAAACAATGTGCTGGGGTGCCATTAAACAAACATTCCTTTCCTTTCCTAATAGCCACTGATCAAACAATGTGCTGAGGTGCCATTAAACAAACATTCCTTTCCTTTCCTAATAGTCACTGATTAAACAATGTGCTGGGGTGTCATTAAACAAACATTCCTTTCCTTTCCTAATAGCCACTGATTAAACAATGTGCCGAGGTGTCATTAAAAAGGCATTCCTTTCCTTTCCTAATAGTCACTGATTAAACAATGTGCTGGGGTGCCATTAAACAAACATTCCTTTCCTTTCCTAGTAGCCACTGATTAAACAATGTGCTGAGGTGTCATTACAAATACATTCCTTTCCTTTCCTAATAGTCACTGATTAAACAATGTGCTGAGGTATCATTAAAAATACATTCCTTTCCTTTCCTAATAGTCACTGATTAAACAATGTGCTGAGGTGTCATTAAAAAGACATTCCTTTCCTTTCCTAGTAGCCACTGATCAAACAATGTGCCGAGGTGTCATTAAACAAACATTCCTTTCCTTTCCTAATAGTCACTGATTAAACAATGTGCCGAGGTGTCATTCATTAATAACTGATTAAACATTGTCATTAAACAAACATTCCTTTCCTTTCCTAATAGTCACTGATTAAACAATGTGCCGAGGTGTCATTAAAAAGACATTGCTTTCCTTTCCTAATAGCCACTGATTAAACAATGTGCCGAGGTGTCATTAAACAAACATTCCTTTCCTTTCCTAATAGCCACTGATTAAACAATGTGCCGAGGTGTCATTAAAAAGACATTCCTTTCCTTTCCTAATAGCCACTGATTAAACAATGTGCCGAGGTGTCATTAAAAAGACATTCCTTTCCTTTCCTAATAGCCACTGATCAAACAATGTGCTGAGGTGTCATTAAACAAACATTTCTTTCCTTTCCTAATAGCCACTGATTAAACAATGTGCCGAGGTGTCATTAAAAAGGCATTCCTTTCCTTTCCTAATAGTCACTGATTAAACAATGTGCTGGGGTGCCATTAAACAAACATTCCTTTCCTTTCCTAGTAGCCACTGATTAAACAATGTGCTGAGGTGTCATTACAAATACATTCCTTTCCTTTCCTAATAGTCACTGATTAAACAATGTGCTGAGGTGTCATTAAAAATACATTCCTTTCCTTTCCTAATAGTCACTGATTAAACAATGTGCTGAGGTGTCATTAAAAAGACATTCCTTTCCTTTCCTAGTAGCCACTGATCAAACAATGTGCCGAGGTGTCATTAAACAAACATTCCTTTCCTTTCCTAATAGCCACTGATTAAACAATGTGCCGAGGTGTCATTAAAAAGACATTACTTTCCTTTCCTAATAGCCACTGATTAAACAATGTGCCGAGGTGTCATTAAACAAACATTCCTTTCCTTTCCTAATAGCCACCGATGAAACAATGTGCTTAGGTGTCATTAAAAAGACATTCCTTTCCTTTCCTAATAGCCACTGATCAAACAATGTGCCGAGGTGTCATTAAAAAGACATTCCTTTCCTTTCCTAATAGCCACTGATTAAACAATGTGCCGAGGTGTCATTAAAAAGACATTCCTTTCCTTTCCTAATAGTCACTGATTAAACAATGTGCCGAGGCGTCATTAAACAGACATTCCTTTCCTTTCGTAATAGCCACTGATTAAACAATGTGCCGAGGTGTCATTAAACAAACATTCCTTTCCTTTCCTAATAGCCACTGATTAAACAATGTGCCGAGGTGTCATTAAACAAACATTCCTTTCCTTTCCTAACAGCCACTGGTCAAACAATGTGCTGAGGTGTCATTAAACTAACATTCCTTTCCTTTCCTAGTAGCCACTGATTAAACAATGTGCCGAGGCGTCATTAAACAGACATTCCTTTCCTTTCGTAATAGCCACTGATTAAACAATGTGCCGAGGTGTCATTAAACAAACATTCCTTTCCTTTCCTAATAGCCACTGATTAAACAATGTGCCGAGGTGTAATTAAACAAACATTCCTTTCCTTTCCTAATAGCCACTGATTAAACAATGTGCCGAGGCGTCATTAAAAATACATTCCTTTCCTTTCCTAGTAGCCACTGATTAAACAATGTGCCGAGGTGTCATTAAAAAGACATTCCTTTCCTTTCCTAATAGTCACTGATTAAACAATGTGCTGAGGTGTCATTAAAAAGACATTCCTTTCCTTTCCTAATAGTTACTGATCAAACAATGTGCCGAGGTGTCATTAAAAAGACATTCCTTTCCTTTCCTAATAGCCACTGATTAAACAATGTGCCGAGGTGTCATTAAAAAGACATTCCTTTCCTTTCCTAATAGCCACTGATCAAACAATGTGCCGAGGTGTCATTAAACAAACATTCCTTTCCTTTCCTAATAGTCACTGATTAAACAATGTGCCGAGGTGTCATTAAACAAACATTCCTTTCCTTTCCTAATAGTCACTGATTAAACAATGTGCCGAGGTGTCATTAAAAAGACATTCCTTTCCTTTCCTAATAGTCACTGATTAAACAATGTGCCGAGGTGTCATTAAACAGACATTCCTTTCCTTTCCTAATAGTCACTGATTAAACAATGTGCCGGGGTGTCATTAAACAGACATTCCTTTCCTTTCCTAGTAGCCACTGATTAAACAATGTGCCGAGGTGTCATTAAAAAGACATTCCTTTCCTTTCCTAATAGCCACTGATTAAACAATGTGCCGAGGTGTCATTAAAAAGACATTCCTTTCCTTTCCTAGTAGCCACTGATTAAACAATGTGCCGAGGTGTCATTAAAAAGACATTCCTTTCCTTTCCTAATAGTCACTGATTAAACAATGTGCTGAGGTGTCATTAAAAAGACATTGCTTTCCTTATCCCTTTCCATTTCTAATACATGTAGTAATAGCCACTGATTAAACAATGTATGTAGGGATGCTGTTAAACAAACATTCCTTTCCTTTCCAAGTGATTCAGTTATTATATGCAACTGCAGTTATTATTTGCTGACACCAAATACTTGCAAGACAAGACAAGACAAGACTTATTTACACTCGGGCCGTTACACAACAGCATAGGAGGAATATATACATAAACATTTTGTTATATACACGTGACAAGATGGTTGACAGTAACTACATTAATTACAATACATACACAAACACATATACAATATATCAATATATTATGTAATAATACAGATATTTAATACAATAATTACGGGTATCCAAATACTTATAAACGAATAGATGGTTAAACTTATATATGGTGCAGTGGATAATGACAGTATTTTGTTAATTATGTTTGGTTTTGATGGTGTTTGTAGTCAAGGGCGTTTGAATTCATTAGTTATTATATTTATGAAATATGATAATTTCTTTAGGGTACTAATTCGTTTGTTCTCCATTAGTTCTCTAAATGTATAAGTACTTGGTCGCGTATAATAATATGGGTGTAGCAACTGGACTCTTGAATTATGGAACAAATGGCAAATAAAAAGATAATGCAACTCGTCGCCAATGTCCATTACATTACATAATGTGCAAATTCTATCTTCTATGAGTATATTATTCCAACGTCCAATTTCAAATGGGTAGGTAATGGTTAGACGTTCTAAATTTTAAGAGTGCTGTCCACAGTTTTTCTGGTAGTTTATTGATATAGCTTTCGAAAAATAGTTGTTCTTTGTATAATCGGTAAGTGTTGCCTCTCGATGACAGTGATATGTTATTTGTCCATGTTTGTAAATATTGATCGCATTGTCTTTGTTTAATGTGTTGTGAGAGACAATTTACTGATATGAAAGATTGTCTTATCCAGATATCACCCATTCCCAAGTTATTCAGTGTGTTTTTAACAGTATTAATCCAGTTATAGTTAGTTCCGTTAGTAAGGTGGTCATTTAACATAATGTTTTATAAGAGTAGACAATTTTGATTGTTTTCCTGATATCAGTCGCGCCCTGTAACAGACGTTCTCCCTAACTCTCCATAAAGCATAAATATTGGTGTTGCGTTCTTAACGGGTATGATGTGTCTTAGAAAGTTTATTTGTACACAATTAAATAAATCAACTTTTTCATATTCCCATATTTCAAATCCGTATAATAAAACTGGCAGAACCACTGAGTTTACATTCGGCTGATAGATATAGAACAGGAGCCAGGAGAGATTTATCTGCATGAAATGACCACGTGTTTGCTTGGTATTTTTGGATAGATCATACTAAGGCGCATTCAGAAAAGTGAGTCTTGCGTTGCACAGCTGCTGGATAAGGTCGGAGGTCAAGGTCAAAGGTCAAATAAGTGCAAATTTATGAATTTTACTTAAATGTTTTATATCTTCTATAGTTGTCAGTAAACATTATTATTAGTATTTATTTTCATCTTGTCGTGAAATATAGTCATTAGAAATTCAAAATAACAGGAAAATGTGAAGACAACTTTGAAGAAAACTGCTTATATCTCCTTAACGGTCGGACTTATTAGAAATTTGTACACATTTTGGTACTTTTCACTTGTGCCCATGTATTTATTTACATAAAGGGTTCTGGTTAGATTTTCTCATATCAGACTATGTATTATTGTCCACTGAAGTTTTTTTAAATCGCTGACCTTGGTTATAGACCAAAGGTTAAGGTCAGGTCATAGGTCAAAAGAAGGACATTAATTTGGGAAAATCACGTTTTTAACGATTTTGCTTGACCATACATCAAACTTGACTTATTGGTCTTAAACATCTTTAGCTGTGATATAACCACCATAAGTCTGTTGGTACATGATATTTTGTTGAAAATACATACTGTTCCTTCAAAATGTAATTGTCAAATGTAATTTCTCACACGAAATGCATATGTCTTCATTGATCACCACAGTCTTCCTCTCCATCAGAGGATGCATTATACACTAATAGGTCATCCTCCTCATCAATATCTGCCTGATTGGCATCACCCAACAGCCCGAGCTCAATGTTGTTTGGGCTTTTGGGGCCCTCAAACTACACAAATTTGAGACAGTTTTTACCCTCGTCGATGTCCCATCCATACCCTTTGGGTGGACGCGGGGCAGGTTCGGCAAAGTTTGCATTTCGCCAGATGTTTGCAACATAGTTCGTACGCTTCAGGTTTTGCACTAGTACCGGTTTACAAGGTGGCAGACTGCAAGGGTCAGCTGACTTTATTTTATCCATTGGATATTCTGGTCTTTTTGGTGCATACAATGTCTTGAAGAGAAGATGGCGGGCTTCATTTACTTCTGCAACATTTTTGAGTCCATACATGCAACAAACATATTCTTCAATGGTAGAGCCACCTTAGAATCTATCTTGTATGGAGTCCCGAGCAGTGCAAATGCAAATAGAAATTGTTCATTTTTCACCTTGCCTTACACATGAATGACGCAGTATAATCACACCCAGTGAATGCATGAAATGCTGGCAGAGCACGGCAGACAAGTGGTGTAAGTGTTGTAGCTAGTTGGGAAATGTTGATTAGACGTCTTGTATTCTTTGAACTGACTCCTGTGTCAATCCAAAGGGTTGCACCTATGGTGTCAGCATGATGTAGAAGAAGAATAAATATATCTGTATCGCAGGAACGGACGACCACAACTGGGCAATGAGGTGACTTTTTTGCGATGAAATCAACATGATAGACAACACGAGTGTCCGCTTCCTCATGCCTACTGTAAAGTTTGTTCTCTTCTCTCTGCTGAATCAGTCCATTTGTTTTGGTGTAAACGTAGCAACTCTGTTCAAGCCCAAAGTAGACTTCATGTCCTTACATCAAAGGTACATATGTGGCTGATCTCCATTCATCTATGAGGAACCTCAGCAGGGCAGTTTTTAATGGTGCCGACAGTAGACCTCTATGAAAATCAGCGGGTCGGTGCTGGCTTGGTCCTGTTATTTGGTATGCTACCTGACAGTTTCCACGTTCCTAACGCTCATAACTTTTGATTGACGGACCTTCTTGATATGTGTCACACACAATGTGCACCTCCTGTACAAATGCACATGCCTTTTGGAGAATAATTTTTGCAATACCACCAAATGCTGATGGCAGCGCAGAATGCGCAAGAAGAACATCGCATCAATGGCATACACATCCACAAGATTGGGTTCTTTGTTTGAATCACTTTTTCCTTCCAGTTTGACCATTAAGGCTGATTTGTTTATTTTGTTCATTGCACCTGTTATGTGACAAAGTGCGAATGGTACAGGGGTGAGAGGGTATGACAGGATAGTTGTCATGCCCACATTCTGCGTTACAGCAAGGAACAACAATCGACCAAATATGTCCGTCGTGCAACGGACTACCAAATGTTTTTGATCCTTCGATTTAACTTTGGTTTTGACAGCATCACTTGCAAAGTTCTTGATCTTACGACGTTTGATTGCCTTTCAAATCGACTGGGGTCATCCTTGCATTCATCACGAAACTGATCACACAAGCAGTGCCCAAGTCCACTATAGCTGTGAGGTCATTTTGCACATCAGATGAGGCAGCACAACCAGTTGTGAGGCAAAATAATTTGTCTGACAAATTGTCCCGAAATGGGTTAAGTGTATCCTCCGGGGCCTTCGTGATCTTTTGCAGGTCTGAGTTGTCCCTAACGATTCTATATGGTTTCAATTCCTGTGAAATCTCTTCTCCGAAAGTCAAACCAGCGATCTCGAGTGAGCATCCAATAACAGCTCCTCTCACTGTTCTAGTTATTTTCCATCGATTCCTAGCCTTCACACATTGTGTGAAGGCAGCTATACCAGTTTGTCTAGAAGCTGCGTACCTGTTGACAGTTTGTTCTAGTGTTAAATCCACAGCACTGCGAGAAAAAGAGTTTGAAGTACGTCGGATAGAAAGGGCTCCTCCTTCAAATATTGAACGTATTCCTGGATGGCTATGCTCCATGTTCATGAGGTTCAGTAGGTATCGTGTCATCCATCTGGCATAGTTGGGGCGATATGTTGCAAACAACACAGAGAGCATCTGTCCAAGAGCATATATATATACAAGTCGACATCAAGCCCTATCCAACAACAAGTAACGTTTGACAAGGACAATGTATGTCATCCAAAACATCGCAGTTTTGCCATGTTCACCCTGCCTAGAACTACCACAATATGCGTCATATCTTTCTAATAAGCCTGTGCAAGCATTAGATTGTAGGATAGCTGACAATGACATTTGCTCCACGCCCATGCAATAACTCCAGTATCTCATCTGACATCCCTCCATGTTTTTCGATGAAACCACGGAAATGTAGAATCTCTAATGCGGTTGCAAGGAGGGGATGGAGGCGTTTACAGCAATTGAAATGCTTTCCAGCCAAGAAGTCACACATTGAACCAGAGGCTAGGACATCCGAGTTACAGAGCATTTCAGGGCCACCGGATGACTCCACAATGTATCCCAAAGAAGCAAAATACGTCAGCATGATGTGAAATGTGCCAAAGAACACGAACACATTGTAGAATTTCGGCGTCTCTTGAGCTTGAATCTGTAGTGCTGGCTTGGCAATAGCCGGGTCATAATGGACGATCGCATATCATATTTCATCTACTGGTGCTGGAACAATGCATTACGTAATTAATACAACATCTGCATCCCATATCAAGAAACCACACAAGAAGGACACATAAAGAAAGAAAGAAAAAAATGTTTTATTTTACCGACGCACTCGACACATTTTATTTGCGGTTATATGGTGTCAGACATATGGTTAAGGACCACACAGAGTTTTGAAAGGAAACCCGCTGTCGCCACTACATGGGCTACTCTTTCCGATTAGCAGCAAGGGATCTTTTATTTGCGCTTCCCACAGGCAGGATAGCACAAACCATGGCCTTTGTTCAACCAGTTATGGATCACTGGTCGGTGCAAGTGGTTTACACCTACCCATTGAGCCTTGCGGAGCACTCACTCAAGGTTTGGAGTCGGTATCTGGATTAAAAATCCCATGCCTCGACTGGGAAGAAGGACACAGAGCACGTGTTAACATTTTACATAATAAAACCCATACATATCGAATAAACAAAAGATGCAACTGGACGGAATTTGAGATTTTTGTCAGAATTAGCCATCATTTGACTTTTGACCTTGACCTTAACGTTTGGTCTATAACCAAGGTCGGAGATTAAAAAACTTCAGTGGACACGAATACATAGTCTGATATGAGAAAATCTAACCAGAGCCCTTTATTTAAATAAATACATGGGCACACGTGAAAAGTGCCAAAATATGTACAAATTTCTAATAAGTCCAACCGTTAAGGAGATATAAGCAGTTTTCTTGAAAGTTTTCTTCACATTTTCCAGTTATTTTGAATTTCCAACGACTAAATAAATGTTCATTACAGGATGGTCATTTCGTGCAGATAAATCACCCCTGGCTCTTGGACTAATAGTTGTCCTTTGATTTTGATAGTACAAAGTACATGGCCTTGGTATCCTGTTGTTTAAGTCTATTCTTTGTAACTCGAAAGTTGTTTAATTTTGTAACTGCTGAAATGATCTACTTAGCGTTGTTATTTGAAGAAGAGAAAAAATAACTTCATGTCCAATTCGGTGTCTTCAGCTTTTGTTCCCTGTGATACAAATTATTTGAGCCCGTCCTAAGGTCAGTGCGATAAGAGAAAACACATTGCGAGAGAATGATTTATAAACACTTGTCTTCCGTTCGAATCTAGGTCTACAATGTTTAGAAGGTCACTATATTGCTGCTGATTGTTCTATTTTGTTTGGAAAGCCATGTCTGAAAGAAACTTGCCTCAAGAATTCTGATGTCCGCCCGTCCAACAGTTTGGGAAAACACATTTTCTGATTCAAAATGTAAAATACAACTAAATACAAATAAACTCACAATCTCGCCTCGTCATCAACTAATGCAAAATACTAACACAACTATAGTTTTAATAAAGTCACGATCTCGCCTCGTCATCTACTAATACAAAATACTAACACACTATAGTTTTAATAAAGTCACGATCTCGCCTCGTCATATAGTAATGCAACATCCTAACACACTTTAGTTTTAATAATATCACAATCTCGCCTCGTCATCTACTAATGCAAAATACTAACACACCTATAGTTTTAATAAACTCACGATCTCCCCTCATCGTCTACTAATACAAAATACTAACACAACTATAGTTTTAATAGCGCCACGATCTTGCCTCGTCATCTAATAATGCAAAATACAAACACAACCACAGTTTTAATAAAGTCACGATCTCGCCTCGTCATCTAATAATGCAAAATACAAACACACCCACAGTTTTAATAAAGTGACGATCTCGCCTCGTCATCTAATAATGCAAAATACAAAGACACCCACAGTTTTAATAAAGTGACGATCTCGCCTCGTCATCTATTAATGCAAAATACAAATACACCCACAGTTTTAATAAAGTCACGATCTCGCCTCGTCATCTAATAATGCAAAATACAAACACACCCACAGTTTTAATAAAGTCACGATCTCGCATCGTCATCTAATAATTCAAAATACAAACACACCCACAGTTTTAATAAAGTCACGATCTCGCCTCGTCATCTAATAATTCAAAATACAAACACACCCACAGTTTTAATAAATTCAAAACATCATCTCACTACATTATAACATACTAAAGCAAGATATAAACATAACTATAGTTCCAATACAAATGTACGCGATATCGTATTTTGTAACCGTGTATCAGATACAAGATAATATAGATAACCATGTCTAAATGTGTCTATTATAAAAGTGATATAATAATTGAATGATAAAACAGTTGCATTCAATAAATATATGCATAACCCAGTTGTATCTACATGTAGTAGTTACAAACCTGGGATTTCCCCGTACAGTGCCATACGCAAAGACAAAACGTGAATATCTCTCTCTCTCTCTCTCTCTCTCTCTCTCTCTCTCTCTCTCTCTCTCTCTCTCTCTCTCTCTCTCTCTCTCTCTCTCTCTCTCTCTCTCTGTGTGTGTGTGTGTGTGTGTGTGACAATAGCTACTACAAGTGGAATTATAAATGCCAACAGTGTTATTAACTACATGTGTATGCTGGTCTGAAATGTTAACAACTGAAGAATGACCGGACTCGGTGGAGCAGTGGTTAAGCCATCGGACATAAGGCTGGTAGGAACAGGGTTCGCATCCCGGTACTGGCTCCCACCAGAGCGATTTTTAACGAATCAGTTGGTAGGTGTAAGACCACTACACCCTATTTTCCACCTTCTCGCTAACTAGTGACAACTAACACTAACAACTAACCCACTGTCCTGGATAGACAGCCCAGATAGCTGAGAGGTGTTCCCAGTACAGCGCGCGTGAACCTTAATTGGACATATGACATATTTTAAAAAAGGAGAGCACACATTAAGGTTGTGAGAGGACACACTTTTATATTTACACTATTATAAAGCAAATATAAAGCAATATATCTGAAAATTGGGAGGGCACATGCCCCCCTTGTCCCCCCCTCCCCCCCCCCCCCCACCCCCGTTTCCTACGCCAGTGCTGAGTGAACCCGTCCCTCAAAGTATTAGCTGAAGATAGTGGAGCCTTTCATGGATCATTATTTATATAACCGGACGTTTTTAACAATTTACTACACCCCTCGCTTCGCACTAACTTGTTGTACTTATAGTTTTACAGGTACTCCATACATGTTTCAAGCACAATGTTTCTCAACACAGTGGTACTAGATGTAGTACTTATAGTTTTACAGGTACTCCATACATGTTTCAAGCACAATGTTTCTCAACACAGTGGTACTAGATGTAGTACTTATAGTTTTACAGGTACTCCATGCATGTTTCAAGCACAATGTTTCTCAACACAGTGGTACTAGATGTAGTACTTATAGTTTTACAGGTACTCCATGCATGTTTCAAGCACAATGTTTCTCAA
>NC_054710.1:28066822-28153148 GCF_016097555.1 Gigantopelta aegis
GCTAGGTTCAGCTATTATTAGCACACCTCAGATATATGAGGAAGTGTTTTATAACAAGATGATTACCCTACCCACAGAAACAAGCTAGGTTCAGCTATTATTAGCACACCTCAGATATATGAGGAAGTGTTTTATAACAAAATGATTACCCTACCCACAGAAACAAGCTAGGTTCAGCTATTATTAGCACACCTCAGATATATGAGGAAGTGTTTTATAACAAGATGATTACCCTACCCACAGAAACAAGCTAAGTTCAGCTATTATTAGCACACCTCAGATATATGAGGAAGTGTTTTATAACAAGATGATTACCCTACCCACAGAAACAAGCTAGGTTCAGCTATTATTAGCACACCTCAGATATATGAGGAAGTGTTTTACAACAAGATGATTACCCTTCCCACAGAAACAAGCTAGGTTCAGCTATTATTAGCACACCTCAGATATATGAGGAAGTGTTTTATAACAAGATGATTACCCTACCCACAGAAACAAGCTAGGTTCAGCTATTATTAGCACACCTCAGATATATGAGGAAGTGTTTTATAACAAAATGATTACCCTACCCACAGAAACAAGCTAGGTTCAGCTATTATTAGCACACCTCAGATATATGAGGAAGTGTTTTATAACAAGATGATTACCCTACCCACAGAAACAAGCTAGGTTCAGCTATTATTAGCACACCTCAGATATATGAGGAAGTGTTTTATAACAAGATGATTACCCTACCCACAGAAACAAGCTAGGTTCAGCTATTATTAGCACACCTCAGATATATGAGGAAGTGTTTTATAACAAGATGATTACCCTACCCACAGAAACAAGCTAGGTTCAGCTATTATTAGCACACCTCAGATATATGAGGAAGTGTTTTATAACAAGATGATTACCCTACCCACAGAAACAAGCTAGGTTCAGCTATTATTAGCACACCTCAGATATATGAGGAAGTGTTTTATAACAAGATGATTACCCTACCCACAGAAACAAGCTAGGTTCAGCTATTATTAGCACACCTCAGATATATGAGGAAGTGTTTTATAACAAAATGATTACCCTACCCACAGAAACAAGCTAGGTTCAGCTATTATTAGCACACCTCAGATATATGAGGAAGTGTTTTATAACAAGATGATTACCCTACCCACAGAAACAAGCTAGGTTCAGCTATTATTAGCACACCTCAGATATATGAGGAAGTGTTTTATAACAAGATGATTACCCTACCCACAGAAACAAGCTAGGTTCAGCTATTATTAGCACACCTCAGATATATGAGGAAGTGTTTTACAACAAGATGATTACCCTACCCACAGAAACAAGCTAGGTTCAGCTATTATTAGCACACCTCAGATATATGAGGAAGTGTTTTATAACAAGATGATTACCCTACCCACAGAAACAAGCTAGGTTCAGCTATTATTAGCACACCTCAGATATATGAGGAAGTGTTTTATAACAAGATGATTACCCTACCCACAGAAACAAGCTAGGTTCAGCTATTATTAGCACACCTCAGATATATGAGGAAGTGTTTTATAACAAGATGATTACCCTCACCCACAGAAACAAGCTAGGTTCAGCTATTATTAGCACACCTCAGATATATGAGGAAGTGTTTTATAACAAGATGATTACCCTACCCACAGAAACAAGACGCTAGGTTCAGCTATTATTAGCACACCTCAGATATATGAGGAAGTGTTTTATAACAAGATGATTACCCTACCCACAGAAACAAGCTAGGTTCAGCTATTATTAGCACACCTCAGATATATGAGGAAGTGTTTTATAACAAGATGATTACCCTACCCACAGAAACAAGCTAGGTTCAGCTATTATTAGCACACCTCAGATATATGAGGAAGTGTTTTATAACAAGATGATTACCCTACCCACAGAAACAAGCTAGGTTCAGCTATTATTAGCACACCTCAGATATATGAGGAAGTGTTTTATAACAAGATGATTACCCTACCCACAGAAACAAGCTAGGTTCAGCTATTATTAGCACACCTCAGATATATGAGGAAGTGTTTTATAACAAGATGATTACCCTACCCACAGAAACAAGCTAGGTTCAGCTATTATTAGCACACCTCAGATATATGAGGAAGTGTTTTATAACAAGATGATTACCCTACCCACAGAAACAAGCTAGGTTCAGCTATTATTAGCACACCTCAGATATATGAGGAAGTGTTTTATAACAAGATGATTACCCTACCCACAGAAACAAGCTAGGTTCAGCTATTATTAGCACACCTCAGATATATGAGGAAGTGTTTTATAACAAGATGATTACCCTACCCACAGAAACAAGCTAGGTTCAGCTATTATTAGCACACCTCAGATATATGAGGAAGTGTTTTATAACAAGATGATTACCCTACCCACAGAAACAAGCTAGGTTCAGCTATTATTAGCACACCTCAGATATATGAGGAAGTGTTTTATAACAAGATGATTACCCTACCCACAGAAACAAGCTAGGTTCAGCTATTATTAGCACACCTCAGATATATGAGGAAGTGTTTTATAACAAGATGATTCCCCTACCCACAGAAACAAGCTAGGTTCAGCTATTATTAGCACACCTCAGATATATGAGGAAGTGTTTTATAACAAGATGATTCCCCTACCCACAGAAACAAGCTAGGTTCAGCTATTATTAGCACACCTCAGATATATGAGGAAGTGTTTTATAACAAGATGATTACCCTACCCACAGAAACAAGCTAGGTTCAGCTATTATTAGCACACCTCAGATATATGAGGAAGTGTTTTATAACAAGATGATTACCCTACCCACAGAAACAAGCTAGGTTCAGCTATTATTAGCACACCTCAGATATATGAGGAAGTGTTTTATAACAAGATGATTACCCTACCCACAGAAACAAGCTAGGTTCAGCTATTATTAGCACACCTCAGATATATGAGGAAGTGTTTTATAACAAGATGATTACCCCTACCCACAGAAACAAGCTAGGTTCAGCTATTATTAGCACACCTCAGATATATGAGGAAGTGTTTTATAACAAGATGATTACCCTACCCACAGAAACAAGCTAGGTTCAGCTATTATTAGCACACCTCAGATATATGAGGAAGTGTTTTATAACAAGATGATTACCCTACCCACAGAAACAAGCTAGGTTCAGCTATTATTAGCACACCTCAGATATATGAGGAAGTGTTTTATAACAAGATGATTACCCTACCCACAGAAACAAGCTAGGTTCAGCTATTATTAGCACACCTCAGATATATGAGGAAGTGTTTTATAACAAGATGATTACCCTACCCACAGAAACAAGCTAGGTTCAGCTATTATTAGCACACCTCAGATATATGAGGAAGTGTTTTATAACAAGATGATTACCCTACCCACAGAAACAAGCTAGGTTCAGCTATTATTAGCACACCTCAGATATATGAGGAAGTGTTTTATAACAAGATGATTACCCTACCCACAGAAACAAGCTAGGTTCAGCTATTATTAGCACACCTCAGATATATGAGGAAGTGTTTTATAACAAGATGATTACCCTACCCACAGAAACAAGCTAGGTTCAGCTATTATTAGCACACCTCAGATATATGAGGAAGTAGGTTTTATTAGCAACAAGATGATTACCCTACCCACAGAAACAAGCTAGCACACCTCAGATATATGAGGAAGTGTTTTATAACAAGATGTACCCACAGAAACAAGCTAGGTTCAGCTATTATTAGCACACCTCAGATATATGAGGAAGTGTTTTATAACAAGATGATTACCCTACCCACAGAAACAAGCTAGGTTCAGCTATTATTAGCACACCTCAGATATATGAGGAAGTGTTTTATAACAAGATGATTACCCTACCCACAGAAACAAGCTAGGTTCAGCTATTATTAGCACACCTCAGATATATGAGGAAGTGTTTTATAACAAGATGATTACCCTACCCACAGAAACAAGCTAGGTTCAGCTATTATTAGCACACCTCAGATATATGAGGAAGTGTTTTATAACAAGATGATTACCCTACCCACAGAAACAAGCTAGGTTCAGCTATTATTAGCACACCTCAGATATATGAGGAAGTGTTTTATAACAAGATGATTACCCTACCCACAGAAACAAGCTAGGTTCAGCTATTATTAGCACACCTCAGATATATGAGGAAGTAGTTTTATAACAAGATGATTCCCCTACCCACAGAAACAAGCTAGGTTCAGCTATTATTAGCACACCTCAGATATATGAGGAAGTGTTTTATAACAAGATGATTACCCTACCCACAGAAACAAGCTAGGTTCAGCTATTATTAGCACACCTCAGATATATGAGGAAGTGTTTTATAACAAGATGATTACCCTACCCACAGAAACAAGCTAGGTTCAGCTATTATTAGCACACCTCAGATATATGAGGAAGTGTTTTATAACAAGATGATTACCCTACCCACAGAAACAAGCTAGGTTCAGCTATTATTAGCACACCTCAGATATATGAGGAAGTGTTTTATAACAAGATGATTACCCTACCCACAGAAACAAGCTAGGTTCAGCTATTATTAGCACACCTCAGATATATGAGGAAGTGTTTTATAACAAGATGATTACCCTACCCACAGAAACAAGCTAGGTTCAGCTATTATTAGCACACCTCAGATATATGAGGAAGTGTTTTATAACAAGATGATTACCCTACCCACAGAAACAAGCTAGGTTCAGCTATTATTAGCACACCTCAGATATATGAGGAAGTGTTTTATAACAAAATGATTACCCTACCCACAGAAACAAGCTAGGTTCAGCTATTATTAGCACACCTCAGATATATGAGGAAGTGTTTTATAACAAAATGATTACCCTACCCACAGAAACAAGCTAGGTTCAGCTATTATTAGCACACCTCAGATATATGAGGAAGTGTTTTATAACAAGATGATTCCCCTACCCACAGAAACAAGCTAGGTTCAGCTATTATTAGCACACCTCAGATATATGAGGAAGTGTTTTATAACAAGATGATTACCCTACCCACAGAAACAAGCTAGGTTCAGCTATTATTAGCACACCTCAGATATATGAGGAAGGTGTTTTATAACAAGATGATTACCCTACCCACAGAAACAAGCTAGGTTCAGCTATTATTAGCACACCTCAGATATATGAGGAAGTGTTTTATAACAAGATGATTACCTTACCCACAGAAACAAGCTAGGTTCAGCTATTATTAGCACACCTCAGATATATGAGGAAGTGTTATATAACAAGATGATTACCCTACCCACAGAAACAAGCTACGTTCAGCTATTATTAGCACACCTCAGATATATGAGAAAGTGTTATATAACAAGATGATTACCCTACCCACAGAAACAAGCTAGGTTCAGCTATTATTAGCACACCTCAGATATATGAGGAAGTGTTTTATAACAAGATGATTACCCTACCCACAGAAACAAGCTAGGTTCAGCTATTATTAGCACACCTCACATATATGAGGAAGTGTTTTATAACAAGATGATTCCCCTACCCACAGAAACAAGCTAGGTTCAGCTATTATTAGCACACCTCAGATATATGAGGAAGTGTTTTATATCAAGATGATTCCCCTACCCACAGAAACAAGCTAGGTTCAGCTATTATTAGCACACCTCAGATATATGAGGAAGTGTTTTATAACAAGATGATTCCCCTACCCACAGAAACAAGCTAGGTTCAGCTATTATTAGCACACCTCAGATATATGAGGAAGTGTTTTATAACAAAATGTTTACCCTACCCACAGAAACAAGCTAGGTTCAGCTATTATTAGCACACCTCAGTTACATGAGGAAGTGTTTTATAACAAGCTGATTCCCCATCCCACAGAAACAAGCTAGGTTCAGCTATTATTAGCACACCTCAGATATATGAGGAAGTGTTTTATAACAAGATGATTCCCCTACCCACAAAAACAAGTTTGGTTCAGCTATTATTAGGACACCTCAGATATATGAGGAAGTGTTTTATAACAAAATGATTCCCCTACCCACAGAAACAAGCTAGGTTCAGCTATTATTAGCACACCTCAGATATATGAGGAAGTGTTTTATAACAAGATCGCTCATTTGATGCAGGACAAATTCGAAGGTATGTTCACTTTTATTTTAAAATAATCACGAAATCAAAGAAAGCTTGTTTTGGTTAACGACACCACTAAAGAACATTGATTTATTAATCATTGCCGAGTGGATGTAAAACATTTGGTAATTTTGAAATATAGTCTTAGAGAGGAAACCCGCAAGGTGTATTTCATAGGCACCACCCCACAGACAGGATAGTACATACCACGGCCTTTGATACAAAATGTCATGGTGTACTGGCTGGAAAAAAAATAATGATTCCACCGACAGGGATCGATCCCAGATCGACCGCGCATCAGACGAGCGCTCTACCACTGGGCTACGTCCCCCGTGTAATCCGTTCTGTTATACCGGCCTCGGTGTCGTCGTGGTTAGGGCCATCGGTCTACAGGCTGGTAGGTACTGGTTTCGGATCTCAGTCGAGGCATGGGATTTTTAATTTAGATACCGACTCCAAACCCTGAGTGAGTGCTCCGCAAGGCTCAGTGGGTAGATGTAAACCACTTGCACCGACCAGTGATCCATAACTGGTTCAACAAAGGCCATGGTTTGTGGTATCCTGCCTGTGGGAAGAGTAAATAAAAGATACCTTGCTGCTAATCGGAAAGAGTAGCCCATGTAGTGGCGACAACGGGTTTCCTCTCAAAAACTCTGTGTGGTCCTTAACCATATGTCTGACGCCATATAACCGTAAATAAAATGAGTTGAGTGCGTCGTTAAATAAAACATTTCTTTCTTTTGTTCTCTCTTTCCAATTAAAGGGACACACCCTAGTTTTTAAACACTGAGACATATGTTTGACTATTATAGCCGTTTTTGATAACTGAAATCATACTTTACTTAGATTGTATTGTTTAGATTATCAATTTCCGTACATTCGAAGTGTTTTTGGTCATCCTAGTGGGGTTTTTTAACATCACAAAATGTATTTCTCATGTTTTAAAAACGCACGTGCGTCTGAGAAGTAACAGTTATGGAGTCGAGGTTTAGTCTATTTTTAGAGGGTATTTCACCATTTCAAAGTCACAGACTCATGTTTCACTCAATTGTAACTTTATCCAAATGTGTTACTGGTTTGTAGATTAACTAAACTTGGTGTTAATTTTCACGGCTTGAAACTAGGGTATGTCCCTTTAAACGTTGTGCAAAAGTTAAACAAATAAATTCCGCTGGTTAGTGATGTCAATGTATCCATTAATATCAATTAAATCTGTTGTGTGTGTGGGGGGGTGTGGGGGGGTGTGGATCTGGGTGGGTGGGTGGGTGGGTTGAGGGTGATTTGTTTCAGGGTGACACGAATGTTTTACGGACGGTCAGGAATATGGTACAACTACTTTTTTTTTAGTTTGCAAACCCCCCCCCCCCCCCCCCTCCACACTCCCCACCCGCTAAAATAAAGAAAGAAAAAAAAAAAAAAAGAAAAAAGAAAAAAAAAGAAAAAGAAAAAAGAAAAAAAAAATAAAGAAAAACAAACAAAAACGATCAGATGAGTCCCAAGAACCGGCCCAGGGCCCGTGCTTATAAAACTTACAGTCTAGACTTTAATAGTCCAGACTTTAAAGTAATGCTATATTAATGGCGTTGCCATGACGTTATAGTCTGTACTTTATTAAAGTCTAGACTTTAAGGTTTATAAGCACGGGGCCAGATCACTATTCTGTCCTGTATGAGCTAGACACCATTCCCCCACCCCACCCCCTCTCTCCGACAAATACGAATACAGAACACCCTCCTGTCCCGGTATAACCGGAATGCAAGTCCGTAAGAACACTTGATGCGCCGTCGGTCTGGGATCAATCCATCGGTGGGCCCAATGGGCTATTTCTCGTTTCAGTCAGTGCACCACGCCTGGTATAACAAAGGCCGTGGTATGTGCTATCATGTATGTGTGATGTTGCATATACAAGATCCCTTCTAATGGAAAAATGTAGCAGGTTCCCTCTCTAAGACTATAATATTTTATGTTAAAATGTTTGTCATCCAATAGCTGATGATTAATCTATGAATGTGCTCTAGTGGTGTCGTTAACATTAACAACATTAACTTCATAATCTTTCAGAGGAAATTTGCTACTGTTTTCATTAGTAGAAAATAACATTAAGATGAAAACTGAAATAAGCTTAATGCTTAAGTAAATAAACACCAAATTCACAAATAATAGTTACTTACCGATATTAGCCGTTCACAACAAAATGTTGAGTTGACGCAAGGAGATAGAATACTGTTTTAAAACGAGCAAGTTGTTTTTAGACTGGTGTCTTCTTTGACAGTGACACTGGGCGGTATATCGGGGTAACTTAAACACGTTGCTGGAAACATACCCATGGCGATACGTAAACAGATCATGGCATTAATGGAACTGTGTCATGTGACATGACTATTCTTTTACAAACTGTCTGTATGCACTATTATGAGTTCTTATGATACAAAGCTGAAAGCGTATCAGGGCTGATGTATAGACACGTTGATTCTCAGGCTAGAACTCGCCAGTATATTCCATGGAACACCACGAATCTACCCGTATGATACAGCAGTTTTTCAACTGGTTCTGCATGACTGCATACTTACAGGGTGCGGTGTACCAACTCATATATACAGTTTGTATGAAGTATGAGAGAGAGAGAGAGAGAGAGAGAGAGAGAGAGAGAGAGAGAGAGAGAGAGAGAGAGAGAGAGAGAGAGAGAGAGAGAGAGAGAGAGAGAGAGAGAGAGAGAGAGAGAGACAGAGAGACAGAGAGAGACTTTAACCTGCCCATATACCTCTATGGTTTCAGGCATGACCGTCACGGGCCCTACCTCTGGATAGCCAATGGCTTGACCCGGGACGGTGTATGAAGTATTAGAAAACACTTATAGAAAAATAATAACATTAGTAATAAAGTTACAATATAAATCTGTAAAAATAAAATAACTGTTTTCTTCAAATAACAAAAACAACCCAAACAACCTGAAACCTAATATTATTAAATAGTTTTGCATCATTTTCCATTACATTACTAATCAGCTGCAACATTATTCAGGAAGTTACCAGCGTTAAAAATGACATTAGCAGCAACGGCTGCGAAGCAGGCGGCCGCAGTGGTCATGCCACGCCACCTTACTTTTCCCTGTTACATCTGTTCAGAAATGCCGTATTTTAACACCTGAAATTCTAAATTTTCTTGGGAAAACATGTTCTTCCCCCCCCCCCCCCCCCTCCGGAAAAAAAGAAAGAATTTTTTTTTCGGCCCCACAAATAAATGTATTTTCATCCAGACATTCGCTCCATTCCTGCACCCATTTTCAAACACTCCGTGGGACCTGTCTAACAATCTTGAAAAGTGCACCTATCATCCCTCTCCAGCTACATACGTAGACAGGGCACCTGCACTTTCAGTCATGTTATGATGCGACAGACGAATATATTAAAGGGACATTCCTGAGTTTGCTGCAATTTGTAAGATGTTATCGACTAACAGACTTTTTAACGATTGTAATTACATATCAAATATATTTTTCTGCCTAAAATATTAGTGGCTGTATATTAAACGTGTTTCTGATCGTTCTAATATTTGTACAAGGTTACATCTTCCCCCCCCCCCCCCCCCCCCCCCCCCCCCGCCTCCGGAAAAAAAGAAAGAATTTTTTTTTCGGCCCCACAAATAAATGTATTTTCATCCAGACATTCGCTCCATTCCTGCACCCATTTTCAAACACTCCGTGGGACCTGTCTAACAATCTTGAAAAGTGCACCTATCATCCCTCTCCAGCTACATACGTAGACAGGGCACCTGCACTTTCAGTCGTGTTATGATGCGACAGACGAATATATTAAAGGGACATTCCTGAGTTTGCTGCAATTTGTAAGATGTTATCGACTAACAGACTTTTTAACGATTGTAATTACATATCAAATATATTTTTCTGCCTAAAATATTAGTGGCTGTATATTAAACGTGTTTCTGATCGTTCTAATATTTGTACAAGGTTACATTTCATGTTATTTCCTGAAATATTATTTTTTCGTACGTACGAAATTATTTGAAGACAAAATCCAGTTTGGGCTTTTTACAAATGTTAAATGGACCAGAAACATTGAATATACAGACACTGATATTCAAAACAAGAGTATATATTTAATATGTAAGTTTAATCGTAGTAATATGTTTAGTCGGAAACATCTTACAATGCAGCAAAGTCAGGACTGTCCCTTTAATGTATTCGTATGTCGCTTCATAACACGACTTAAAAACAGTGTGGGTGCCCTGCCCACGTGTGGGTAGTCTAGCCTACCTCTCAATATAAAATCATGGACAAGCTAGTACAAAGGTTCATCAACATATATATTATCTACATGATAAGTAGCAAGCTGAGCCAGATATTACGTTCCCCACTAAAAAACAATAAACGCATTGCATTCACCTGCTAAACATTTATCCTTGAATAGGACTAACCGCCACCTGAGGTGGTCTATAGACACAGAACCGGGTTCTTTTGTAACATCTCCACGACGACAACGAAACGGTCTCCAAATATTTAGGTCATACACAACAGTCGTTATTGTTCAGAACACACTTACGGCTCACACGAAGTCAGACGCAAAGAAAAACGGACATTAAACATTTCGGTAAAATTACACTTTTGTCAAGAGACTGACGCATATCGATAACGTAAAGAATTAATTAATTCAGTTTCTATTTTCTGTTAAGAATGATTTATAAGACGGGTAAATACGTATTTTTATTCACGTGCAAAGGGAACGTCCTTCTGAGCATTTTAAAGTAGTAGGGGTGCGATCGCCCGGGAAAGACATACATTTATTTGAGGGGTCAAAGGGCCTGAACCTGCCGAAAAAAACAAAATCAAGTTCAGTTGTTCAAATTCAACATGTCCAGCATTCTGAGCACAATGAACAGGCGGAGGGGGTGGGGTGGGGGTGGGGGGGGGGGTTGAGGGGGTCGACCCACTTGAATCCGTCACTGCCTATGGGAAATGATTTGGTGTAGTCCAAGCTATATTGGTTAAAAAATTGTTCGTAACCAAAACTATTTTGTATGAAACGTACCGATCTTCAAATCTTGAGATGACGTCATTAGAAGTTGTAAGACTTGAGCTTCACATGTAACTCTTCTTTATGAACTTGGATTTATAGAAGCCTGGGGAAAATGACCCATCTTCCCAAGTTATCAAACAACGCCTTAGAGATCAATACAAAGCCAGGTTATTTACATCCTCACGCCTATAATTGTGTTGTCACTATACAAAAGATTACACTTTTGAAAACTACTTGGATAACATTTAAATACTGAAGTTTCATTGTCCAGTTCATGCAAAATGTATATTATTGTTTCAGCCAAAGACTGATTACAGCTGTGACAAATAGAGTCATTGACTGATTAACTGATTTATTTATTTATTTATTTAAATATTATTTATTTATTATCCCGAAAATGACTATGGAGCCAACAAAAACGTACATTATAAACTAATAGCATAAACACATGCTTTAGGTATTAAACAAAATGAAGTAAAGAGGGAATGCTTTCTTAACTATACACTATTTTGTTAAATGACGCGCCAAACACATTTTAATTACGGTTATATTGGCGTCGGACATATGGTTAAGAAGCACAAAGACCAACAGAGGAAACCCGCTGCCGTCACTCAATGGGCTACTCCTATCTCCCCCCCCCCCCCAACCCCATTGTGCTATTTCTCGTTCCAGCCACTGCACCACGACTGGTATATCAAAGGTCGTGGTACGTACTACCCTGTCTGTGGGATGGTGCATATAAACGATCCCTTCCTGCTAATCGAAAAGAGTAGCCCATGAAGTGGCGACAGCGGGTTTCCTCTCTCAATATCTGTGTGGTCCTTAACCATATGTCCGACGCGATATAACCGTAAATGAAATGTGTTGAGTGCGTCGTTAAATAAACCATTTCCTTCCTTCCTTCCTATATAGAAATATGTAGCGTAAATAATTGTCGTCTGGCCAGGCGCACCGGCAAATATTTATGGAGTAAAAACAGCTGCGGCTCTGATTGTTTGTAATATGAGACATTAATTATTTGTGCAAATATTATTATACACTGCCAATAAATTGTTATACATTTGTTATGCAGTATACACCAGAGCATATACACCAGAGGTTGAAACCAGTGCAGGGTACCCCCCCCAAAAATGTAATTACGAATTTCAAAGTCAGGGTTGTTAATAAAAACATTAATTTAACTCTCTTAAATGGTATGTGACCACCCTCCTCATGTTGTTGCACGTAGATGAAATGTGAGATGACATGCTTCTATTGGAGTACTTATTCGCTGCTTCCAAAGACGTACTGACTCCCATTATGGGGGGGGGGGGGGGGGGGGGGGGGGGGGGGGGGGGGGGTGTCAGGTTGGCGTTTGCCCGAATTATTACGAAAATGCCCGCATCTGCATAGCAATATTTATTCATATTAGCATTATTACCAAACAGCTATATAGGGTTGCAAACGAATCACTACACATTTTTACATGGATTACAACTAATTTTGAGGGTAGAATGCTGAAAATACACGGTAAAACTGTCTTAGGTTAGCATATTTTGCCCGAATATCTTTATCATTTATGCCCGAATTTGAGATTTTGCTCCAGCACTATTGGGGGGTGGGGGGGTGGGGGGGGGGGGGTGGGGGTGGGTGGGGGGTGCCCCCTGCCATTCTCCCCCTGTATCGTACGCTTGTGGCTGCTGTTATCACTTTTATTTAAAAAGGTTAACATTATCGACAATAAGAATGATTTGGTATATTGGAACCTGTTATGTTTTGATTAGGTATATTTAATCTATGTACACTTTCTTAATATAATTATCGTCTCTCTCTCTCTTTCTCTCTCTCTCTCTCTCTCTCTCTCTCTCTCTCTCTCTCTCTCTCTCTCTCTCTCTCTCTCTCTCTCTCTCTCTCTCTCTCTATCTCTCTCTTTCTGCTTGCTTGCTTAAGCCAATAACAGAATTGAATTGATTCATGTTGTGATATGGGTGTTATTGAATACCTCGCACTAGACTGAAACCTTTGTTATTGGATTCGTCTACATAACAGGCATTGTACAAGTGCGTGGCTAGTAATTCGATCAGTGAGCCGAATTGTGAAGTAGAATAGCAGGTCGTAACAGGCTGTGTGTGACGGGAAGGGTGGGCTGAGAGATTCAAAACCTCCTGCTCTTTTTAACATATATTTTCATAGAAAACATTACCTGAACCCTCTAGAAACTTCCCTGGCCATAGTCTAGACTCCGTTGCTTCACAATGTCCTTCCTACAGGTTGTTTAAGAATTATTATTAATATTAGACCAGCCCATCTAAATTTGCGCCGAAAATATATTATATTAATAATTTATATAGGATAGTAATGTTGATATGGTTCTTTAAGGGTGCAGCCAAACTTTTTTAACCCCAATTTCCCCCTTTTTATACTTTTGGCGTTAATTTTCAAAACTTCCCCTATTTGTTAGGTTATCCCTATCCCGAGTCAGACTCCCGATCCTATCGGAGGCCGGACTCGGGATAGGCGTGTTCGAAACCCTAGTGGTATATGGACACGTTAAACAAGTTACTAAGCTAAGCTTCCTACAGGGTTGCAAATTAACATAATAACCCTGGTCGCCAGCAGGGCCAGTTGAAGAAAAATCTTACTAGTCCTTCACAAATTCAACTAGCCATCCAATTACCACATTGAACATTAACTACGCAGTTAAATAATAACTATGTGTTCATGGTATATCAGTGGCGGATCCAGCAAATCCATTTAGGGGTGCCCAATGACATGAGACGGAATGCCAAGGGAACTTTGGGGGAGCTTTGGAAGAGGATCATAAAAAAAAATAAAAAAAAATATATAATAAAATTATAACTGTTGCAAAATTTAGGGGGAGCCCGGGCCCCTGGGACCCCTAGATCCGCCTCTGTATTTAGTCCGTCAAATTGAAACCGACAATAGATAAATGAATAAAGTTAAAATTCATATAAAACATGTTATTAAGTTTTAAACCGATAACTACTCAAATAACATTAATAATAAACAAAAGCCAGTATAAATAAACATATTTCTTTACAAATTACCATTAAATTATTATAAAGATTAAATCTCAATTTTAATACAGAGGTGGATACAACATGCTAGAACAGCCAAGGTTTTCAGCTTGAGTTGCATTTTCTTTGGAATAAAACATATAATAGTACAAAGAGACTAAAGGTAGAAAACAAAGAAGTACATTGGGCATATAAGGACAATGTACATATATATATATATATATATATATATATATATATATATATATACATTTTACAGCCAATGTGTAAAATCAGTCAATCTGTAGAATGCCTGAAATATTCAGACAATCTGTAAAGTGCCTGCTTCACTCAGGCAATCTGTATATTGTCATTGCACCACGACTAGTAGGATCGTGGTACGTGCTATCTTGTCTGTGGGATGGTACATATAAAAGATCCCTTGCTGCTCTTCGAAAAGAGTAGCACGTGAAGTGGAGACAGCTGGTTTACTCTCTGAATATCTGTGTGGTCCTTAACCATATGTCCGTCGCCATATAACCATAAATAGTAGACCCGGCACTTGAGCGTCATGTATTGAAATGAGCTAGGTCACGTGACCTGTCCTGCGCATCTATTTGATTAACCTCTAGGGAGGCGTGGCCTGCTCTGATTGGCTGACCTCTAAGCGTGGGTTGTGACGTCACGGGGACATCCATTGCATTGACCTCCGGGTTATGCAGCTGACTGACTTCTCTAAGCGTTGCTAACTGGGTTAATGGCTTTTGCAGATGTGGGATGGGCGTGGGAACCTTGTATCTGTGATGTATAGATGTATCTATGTGTCATTCAACTGATTGTTTTTGTTTTGGTTTGTTTTGGGTTGTTTTGTTGTTGTTGTTGTTGTTGTTTGTTTGTTTGTTTTCATTCCAACCAGTGCACCGTAACTGGTCAAAGGCTGTGGTATGTGCTTTCCTGTCTGTGGAAAAGTGCATATAAAAGATCCCCGCCTTGTTGCCTCAGGAAAAATGTAGTGGGTTTCTTCTGATGACTGTATGTCAGAATTACCAAATGTCTGGCATCCAATAGCCAACCCCTGCAATTAAGAAAATGACCACAGCAAATAATTTGCCGTGGAAAAATAGTGTCCACGGCAATTCTATCGTTAACATGTTTGCAACTCTGGATTGTAAGTAAATCTGAATGTTGAGTGCTATTTATTTTGTTTGTTTTATTTATGAATACCAGTAGCGGTATTCGTCGACTAAAACTGACGTCACAGTTAACACGCGAATGACACGTGCACGATCAGGAACAATGGGGTTGTAAGTGGGTAAGCCCAAATAAATCGGTAACGTTTGTTTTGTGTTGTTGTTTTTATTGTATTAGGCCAATCAGCACCAGAAAATGGTAGCATATTTTGCCACTAAATCTACAAATAATAGTTGAGTTGACGTAAAGAGATAGAATACTTTTTTAAAACGACCAAGTTGTTTTTAGACTGGTGTCTTCTTTGAGAGTGGACCGGCCTCGGTGGCGTCGTGGTTAGGCCATCGGTCTACAGGGTGGTAGGTACTGGGTTCGGATCTCAGTCGAGGCATGGGATTTTTAATCCAGATACCGACTCCAAACCCTGAGTGAGTGCTCCCTAAGGCTCAATGGGTAGGTGTAAACCACTTGGACCGACCAGTGATCCATAACTGGTTCACCAAATTCCATGGTTTGTGCTATCCTGCCTGTGGGAAGCGCAACTAAAAGATACCTAGCTGCCTGTCGTAAAAGAGTAGCCTATGTGGCGACAGCGGGTTTCCTCTAAAAAAACAGTGTCAGAATGACCATATGTTTGACGTCCAATAGCCGATGATAAGATAAAAAAAATAATGTGCTCTAGTGGCGTCGTTAAATAAAACACACTTTACTTTTTCTTTGAGAGTGACACTGGGCGGTATATCGGGGGTAACTTAAACACGCTGTTGGAAAATACCCATGGCGATACGTAAACAGATCAAGACATTAGTGGCGCTGTGTCATGTGACATGAATATTATTTTATAAACTGTCTGTGTGTACTGTTATGAGTTCACTGTAACACGTTGTTATGATACAAAGCTGAAAGCCTATCACGGCTGGTGTATAGATACGTTGATTCTCAGGCTAGAATTCTCCGGTAAATTACAAGGCGCTTACATTTTTAGAATCAGTATAACACAAATCAAGCCAAAATAAGTGGGGTAGTGGGTTGAAAACAGTTGAGTGTTTGCCTTCAATCCTGCTAATCCTGCTCTTTTTTTTTAAAGTAACCCATCAATTCCCCACCCCAACAATTTCATAATTTGTGCCATGCTGTTGATTTCAGCGTTGTGTTAAATGCATCTTGTGATTTCTGCTTGTAAAATACCTAGGCTAAGAATGCCGACTTCACAGTATATTCCATATATATATATATATATATATATATATATATATATATATATATATATATATATATATATATATATATAAACGTTAATAAAATTAAAATTTACGGTCTTTTTAAAATCCAGCTAAGTTATTAAATGTCGTACAAATATATATCTAACATTATCTAACAAATATGATTATTGTAAGCTACATCAGTGTACGTTTAACTGCAATTTGTATAAATAATGCATGTTCATTTTCCGCGATCGCGATCTCTCGACTATAGGTACAACATTAACAAAGACAAAGGAAATAAATTAGACTGCCGTTACAAATTTACATCAAGATTTACTTCTGTGTAATCGTATTGTTCAGTGTAAGCAACGAAGGCTCTTGACACGTGGGTGTCAGCTGACTCTGAGGCGTGACGTTATTCACGTCGAGAGCTTTCCTCGGTTCAGCCAACGAACGTTCTTCCTAACGTTCGCGAACTATTTGATTGGTGTCTGTCGTGTCCATTTGGTTTAACGTGAAGCGCACAAACCAGTGTAGCGAACATTTTGTTTTCGCTCGATCTGGCTGAACTCGGCTCTTGGGATAGCCTACATGTTTTTCGGCCCTGAACTAGCATGTGTATTCAAATTGACACGCATTGTCGGTTTGTTTTTATTACTTTGGTTCAAAGACTTTACAAAGTTAAAATAACAAGTCACAGATCTTCCAGACATTGAATTACCGTCACATTGCTGTCATACATGTCGAATGCATGCGGTTAAAATTAATAACAGTGATTATAAAATAAACAAACATCATAAGGTCTACGCTGTATTCTGGATTTTCTCGTTACCGGTCGCCAGATCGCTATTAAGCTGATTGAATATTTGGTATTATTATTATGGTTGAGCTGTCGGACGCGTAAGCGCCTTCCTGACGGATTAGCGGTCCCAGTAGATATGGTAAAATTACTAAACTCCAGTTGTGAGCAGACGACTGGTCCAGTGTTAGGTATTTAGGAAGTGTGTTACCTGTCGTAGTAATTAGGTGTGCTTGATATACTGGTACACAAGTTGTTTGCAAGGGGTAGTCGGCTGCCACGCTCGTACTTGTGAAAATTGTTTTTCTAAAGTACTTCAAATCAAGGCGTAGCGCCAATTGATTTAAATCGCTTACTTTACGGACCAATGCGTGTCGGGCCGCTACGCCTAACGGCCCTGGGGGAACCTCCATGTCAGGGAACACCACGACTCTACCCGCAGTTTTTCAACTGGTTCTGCATGACTGCAAACTTGCAGGGTGCGGTGCACCAACTCATATATACAGTTTGTTGCATGAAGTATTAGAAAACACTTATAGAAAAATAATAACATTAATAATAAAGTTACAATATAAATCTGTAAAAATAAAATATTTATTTTCTTCAAAAAACAAAAAGAACCTGAAACTAAATATTATTAAATAGTTTTCCTTCATTTTCCATTACATTACTAATCAGCTGCAACATTATTGAGGTAGTTAGCAGCGTTAAAAAGAACACTAACAGCAACGGCTGCGGAGCAGGCGGCAGCAGTGGTCATGCCACACCACCCACTTGTCCCTGTTACTCTTTTCAGAAGACTTGAAATGGCGTATTTGAACACCTGAAATTAAAAAATTTCTTGGGAAAACATGTCCCCCTCCACCCACAAAAAACAAAAACAAAACAAAAAACAAAGATTCTCTCTCTCTGTCTCTATCTCCCCCCCCCCCATCCGTCTCTCTCTCTCTCTCTCTCTCTCTCTCTCTCTCTCTCTCTCTCTCTCTCTCTCTCTCTCTCTCTCTCTCTCTCTCTCTCTCTCTCTCTCTCTCTCTCTCTCTCTCTAAGACAATCGAGTAAACTGAAGCCATGTATGATTATTTTTTTCTTACTTGTTATGTAGTTTATGTATTCATTTTAAAGATATTTCAAATCTCATATACTTATGTTTCTACGGGGCAGCCGCCGCTTCTATGGCGATGCATACAAATTTACCACGGTGGGTAAGAACCTGAATATATAACAGAGAACTTGTGATCGTACAAAAACAAAAGAAACCGATCCACAATTATCTTCTTTTCGTATGTATTGTTTAATAAATCAGTGTGCTCTAGTGGTGTCGTTAAACAAAACAACCTTTAACAGGCACTTTGATTTCCCGTGGACGTGATCAACACGAGATTTCTTGAATAGGACTAGCCGACATCTGAGGTGGTGTTTTGTGAACGCTGATCTACAGACACAGAACCGGGCTCTTTTGTAACATCTCCACGACGACAACGAAACATTCTCCCACTTGATTCCGCCACTGCTTTGTCTCTTTAAACTATTGTTAAGCACAAGTCGTATGGTCGAGTCGTGAGAACGAGATTTATAAAAGCAAAGAGGTGCAGACCCAAATAAAATGCAAGAAGGGGAGGGACGTAGCCCAGTGGTAAAACGCTCGCTTGGTCGCGCGGTCGATTTGCGATCGATCCCCGTCGGTGGGCCCATTGGTTTGGTTATCGTTCCAGCCATTGCGCCACGACTGATATATCTAAAGCCGTGGTATGTGCTATCATGTATGTAGGGTGGAGCATATACAATATATATTGCTACTAATAGATTGATATAAGGGGTTTCCTATCTAAAACTATACGTCAAAATTACCAAATGCTTGCCATTCAATAGCTGATGATTAATAAATCAATGTACTCTAGTGGTGTCGTTAAAAAAAAGAAAGAAAACAAAACAACTGGTGATGGAAGAAAGATAAGACAGCAATTTAATTTTATTCTATCGATGAGCACAATCTCACAAAACAATTAAAGAAGGGCGATCGTAGTAAAACAGGATTATTTTATTTAAATTTAATATTGTTTTGTTTAACGATACGACTAGAGCACATACATGTATTAATCAGCGGCTATTAGATTTCAAACATTTGGTTATTTTGACATATATAGCCTTACAGAAGAAACCCTCTACAGTTTGAGGGGTAGCAAGGCAAATTGTATCTGTACCAACCCACATACAGGATAGCACAAACCTCGGCCTTTGATATAACAGTCGTGGTGATTGGCGGGAACGAGAAATATCCCAATGTGCCCACCAACGAGGACCAATCCCAAACCGGCCGCGCACCAGGCGAATGCTTTACTACTAATGCTTTAAAAATTACAATTGTAACGACACCACTAGAGCGCATCCATTCATTAGTCATCGGCTATTGTATGTCAAATAATTGGAAATGTGTACATAAAATCTTGGACAGGACACCCACTACATTTTACCATTAAAACAGCTTAACGGGCCCACCGACGGGGGGGGGGGGGGGGGGGGGTGAGGCAGTCAAAATCTCGCGCTCTTTTCAACATATTTTCAGGAAAAACATGACCTGACCCCTCCAGAAACTTCCCTAGCCACAGTCTAGACCCCGTTGCTACACAATGTTCTTCCTACATGGTTGGAAATTAGCATAACCCTGGTTTTCAGCTGGACGAGTTGAAGAAAAATCATACTGGCCCTTCTCAGATGCAACTAACCCTCCAATTACAACACTGAACATTAACCACGCTGTTAAATAATAACTATGTGTTCATCGTATATAGTCTGTTTGCTTCAAATTGAAACCGACAATAAATAAATAAACGAATAAAGTTAAAATTCATATAAAACATGTTATTAAGTTTTAAAACCATAACCACTCAAATAACTTCTTTTTTTGGAAAAAGAAATCCAGTATAACTAAACATGTTTCTTTAAAAATTACATTAAATTATATAGAGATTAAATCTCGGTTTTAATACAGGGATGGATACAAAATGCTAGAACAGCTAGAGTTGCATTTTCAAAATGTCTGAATAGTTAAATATTTCCGTGTCTCATATTAGTTTCGATTTGTCGGACTCGCGAGGTCGCTCTTGGGTTGCATAGTACAAAAGAAGAGTGTTTCGTGTCAAAGTTCGAGGTGGGCACATATCACAGTTTTCTATCCATTTGATTGACTGGAAAACCGGAAATATATCCGCGCAAGTAGTCTACTGTTTGACTTTGATTATTTCATGACGGACAGCTTTGAAGTGGCAACTATTAGACTGAAGTTGACAGGCGAGAGCACGTAGTTTGCAGGCATGTGTAACTTGGTGACATTGAAGACTTTTTTCTGGTAATTTCGGCCCATGCAAATTTAGCGTTTTGTTTGTTTGTTTGTTTGTTTGTTTGTTTGTTTGGGTTTTTTTTGGGGGGGTTTTATTATTATTTATTTTTAATTTTTTTCTTCTATGTAATGGGTTTACTCCAGTCAGGTTTAGTGGGTGTGTTTGTTTACATCAATATTCTGGGGAAAAGAGCTGGACAACAGGGACTGTCCTTTTCAGAGTATGTTGCCCTCAGGCAGGCAAAGGACATAAAAACATGGGCCTACTGACATTAGTAAAAAGTGCTATAGCCATAACATATAGCGTAAATAATTGTTGAAACCAGCACAGGGTACTCCCCATAAAAAAATGTAATTACGACTTGCAAAGTCAGGGTTGTTAATACAAACATTAATTTAACTCTCTGAAACGGTTTACGACACCCCTCCCCATCCTCAGGTTATTGTAGGTACATATAATAGATGATACGTGAGGTGCCATGCTTCTATTGGTGTACTCATTCGCTGTTTCCAGAGGCGTGCTGGTTCCCAGTTTTATGGGGGGGTGGTGGGGGGGTGGGGGGGCGCAGGATGGCTTTGGCCCGAATTATTACGAAAATGCCCGAATCTTAATAACAATATTTATTCATATTAGCATTACTACCAAACAGCTATATAGGGTACGCATTTTTACATGGAATACAACTAATTTTTAGGGCAGAATGATGAAAATACATTTCGCCCGAATATCTGTATCATGTTTGCCCGAATTTGAGGGGGAAAATTGTCGCCTGTACTCTCCCCGTCTCGTTGGTTAATGGCTGATATTATCAGTTTTATTTTTTAAAACGTTAACATTATCGGCAATAAGAATTGATTTGGTCCATTGGAACCTGTTATGTTTTTATGAGGTATATTTAATTGATGTACATTTTGTTAATATAACTATCGTGTGTGTGTGTGTGTGTGTGTGTGTGTGTGTGTGTGTGTGTGTGCGTGTGTGTGTGTTTGCTTAAAGCAATAACAGAATTGAATTGATTCATGTTGTGATATGGGTGTTATTGAATACCACGCGTTAAACTGAAACCTTTGTTACTGGATTCGTCTACGTAACAGTCATTGTACAAGTGCGTGACTAGTAATTCGTTTACATAACAGTCATTGTACAAGTGCGTGGCTAGTAATTCGTTTACATAACAGTCATTGTACAAGTGCGTGGCTAGTAATTCGTCTACATAACAGTCATTGTACAAGTGCGTGACTAGTAATTCGTCTACATAACAGTCATTGTGCAAGTGCGTGACTAGTAATTCGTTTACATAACAGTCATTGTACAAGTGCGTGACTAGTAATTCTGTCAGTGAGTCGAAATGTGAAGTAGAATAACTGGTCGTAACAGGCGGTGTGTGACGGTTGGGGGGGGGGGGGTGTTGAGGGAGTCAAAACCTCGTCCTCTTTATAACATATATTTTCAGGGAAAACACGACCTGACCCCTCTAGAAACTTCCTTGGCCATAGTCTAGACCCCGTTGTTTCACAGGTCCTTACTTTTTTTTTTTTTTTTTTTTTTTTTTTTTATATTTCAGGCAGGTCCCGAACATGCCGGGTGCCCCATTTATTTCATAAAGCCTCCTTATTTACAATAAACCAGGTTCTCCTTGAATGTGGCCAATAAGAATCTACATATGAGTGTAAGTGCTTGTTTCAAAATAATATACATTTTAGTTAGTGCATGTTTGTGTTTTTGTTTTCTTTATATTATTAGTGTGTGTGACTTAGGTGGTGTGTATTTATAATATCTTAACCTGGTTGACGGACCTGGCCTCCAAAGCTACAAGCCGGGGGGTCCAGGTCTATTTTGTTCTACAGTTTGTGCAATTTACCAATCTTTATCATAGTTTATATGTAATGTCAAGGGCGTCATTGCACGATGCGATGACCCCCTTGAAGCACCAGTGATTTAGGAATTTTTCTTTTCTGTTTGGCCACTCTAAGGCGGCGAAATATTCTACTTCGACCCTTGAATATATTAAATGTTTGAAAAGAGCCATTTCATTACATGGCTTATCTCCCTCTAGTAATTTTCTGGTTGTCCATATTACCCTTATCGCTTTACTCCAGAGAAAAATTCCCAATTGCGATGCATAATCTCCAGGCTTATGTTTTATGCCGAAAATCATGGCATACGGATTCAGACGGAAATTGTTACCAAAAAGTTTTTTAAAGATCGGTTCAATTTGCTTTATGAATAGTTTTGTTTTGTTGCAGTGAAAAAAGGCATGGAAGACTGAGTCCACTCTGTTGCACACAAGGCACTCCGGAGTGGTCGCAATCTTCCAGTCATATAGATGTTTTCTGACTGCAATTACGTTTCTAATCATTTTATAAATTAAATCATAGTCGGGATTTTCAATGAAACCTGAATTTAATGTTTTCCAAATGTTTTGCCAGTTTATGGTTTCATTAAAGGCTATATTCCACCTGGTTTTAAATGATGCATCTTTGTAAGTTCTTAATAACAAGACTGCGTATATGTCTTTAGTTTTCGCGTCTGTCACGTCTTTTTTCGTGTCACCTACGTTGATACGAAAGATGGCGTCTAAGTCACCATCAAAGGGGTCTTCATTTTGTAGCGTCCATAATAATGTCCGCGAAAAGTTGTCCTGTAGGTCTTTTAATTGGCGATAAAATACCGCGCTAGTTGAGCAACCAGCGAAGTCCAAAAAGTCGTTCGTCCCCACGTCCCAAATGTCTTTGACTAAATTTAGTCTTTCTCTACGTATACTTGTATATGTTTTGTTGGATATAAAGGGGTTTTCGTGTATCGGTTCATAAATTATCTGTTGGTAGCTGGTAGTGTCTCTAGTAATGTCAAGGTCCTTCCATGTTAATAGTATTTCCCTGTAGATATTCGGCATTGAGATGAAATTAGCTTTTTTATTTATAATTTTACATTTTAGAACATGTCTTTCAATATTTAAGTTTTTGTATTGGCCTAAAAAGTGATCCGCTAAAGATTTCCAGTGGCCATCGCCCTCTAGGCTTAAAAATCTACTTACAAATTTAATTCTTTGTGCTTTGATTTTTAGCCGAATATTTACGACACCCAACCCGCCTAACTCCTTAGGTAGTTGAAGTTGCTCTTTTGATATAAAATGTTTTTTGTAACTCCAAATAAAATCAAAAATAATTTTATCGATTTGTTTAGCGTATTTTTCCGGTAATTCCAAAACGTTAGATAAATACCAAATGCCGCTGGTGGCAAGCGAATTTACTGCTACTACTTTGCCATGTAAGGTTAATTTACGATTACTCCACATGTTTAAAATAGTTTTGATTTTTTGAATTTTTGGTTCCCAATTTTCGGCTGAAACATCTACGTTACCAAAATAAAACCCTAAAATTTTGATTTTTTCGTTTGTCCATCTTATATCAATAGGCGTATCTGTCTCGTACCTAAGTCTCCCCATTAGGAAACCAGTGGTTTTCTGAAGGTTGACTTTGGCTCCAGAAGCACGTTCGTATATATTTAAAACTTTAAACAATCGTTTAACTGAGTCTAGGTCTGATAAGGTCGCGTTGCCGTCGTCTGAGTATCCCACCCACTTGCTAACGAAGCCATCAGGTAGATTTATTCCATTAATTTTTGTATCTTCCCGAACAGCTTCCGCTAAAGTTTCTGCTACTAAAATATATAAAACTGTGCTGATCGGGCATCCCTGTCTAATACCCCGAGATAAGTTAAAATAGTTTGAAATATGTCCATTGACTTTTACCGCAGATGAAATATCTGTGTAACAAGTCTTAATCATTTTAATGAAATTTGGACCAAAGTTAAATTTTTTGAGTACTTTAAATAAAAAATCCCACTCTACTCTATCATAAGCTTTAGTTTGATCTAGAGAAAGAATTAACCCCGGTAAATTTTCACGATTAACGTATTCTATTAAGTCCCTTATCAATGACGCACCGTCATGTATTGATCTGCCTTTTACTGAATTTTTTGATTTGGGTGAATAATTTTTGGTAAGAAATCTCGAATTCTACTGGCCAGAACTTTTGTGATAATTTTGTAGTCGCAATTTAGTAACGAAATCGGGCGCCAATTTTTTAGAAGTTGTTTTTCATTGCCTTTCCAAATTAGAACAATTACACCGCGCCTCATGGTGAAGGTTAATTTTTCTTTGCTAAAGGCATCATTAATTACTTCTACCAGATCACTACCAATAAGGCCGAAAAAATTCTGGTAGAATTCTGCAGACAATCCATCACATCCAGGCGATTTATCATTGGCAAAAGATTTAATGGCTGATGAGACTTCGTTAAGAGTTATTTCCCCTTCGCATGCATCTCTGTCTTCATCGTTTAACGTCTTTGTCATTTTGTTTAATAAATAGTTTTGTGCCGAGACGTCTGTCTTTTCTGAAGTGTATAAAGTTTTGTAAAATTTAGTAGTTTCTTCTAAAATTTCTTGTTGTGTGTTAATTAAATTACCGTCTTCAGTTATTAAGGAGTCCATGGATTTGTTATTGGCTTTTTGTTTTTCAAGGTTTACAAAGTACGCCGTGCATCTTTCACCTTGTTCTATTTCGTCGACCTTGGCCCTAATTCTAGCACCCTGTAATTGTATTTGTTCGTAGTTTTTAATTTTATTTTGTACATTTAATAATTCAGAGTAATCATCCAAGTGTCCTAACTCGTCTAGTTGTGTTAAGAAAATTTCGTCTTGTTTTAAGTTATATATGTACGTCCTTTCAGTCCTGCGTTTTCGTTTACAATAGTCCTTGGTCAGAGTTTTTATTTTTACTTTACCCAAATCCCACCATAACAACAGATCCTCATAATCCCCTTTTTTTGTTTTCCACGTCTGCCAAAAATCATTTATTAAATTAGCGTAGTTTTTGTCTTTCAGAATGCTATTGTTAAAGGCCCATAGTCCTGGTCCGTTGTTGTTTTTGTCGAAGGTAAAGTCAGCCCAAACAAGCTTGTGATCAGTATGTACGCACTGAGTTACACCAGCTTCTTTCAGGCCAGCAATAAACTGCCCTGAGATTATGGGTATGGGTAACTATATTTACGTGCCCCTATCCACGAAGGTTCAGGCACGCCCACTGCGGAATTAGCCTCTGACTTCGCCAGTGACTGACTCCGGAGCAGGGGGGGGGGGGGGGGGGGGGGGGTAAGTTTGAAGTGGGCGGAATTTGGAAAAAAGCCATTTAGTAAGCGCGGACCGACTAGCAGACACTTCATAAACAAGAAGTAACACCGAGTGGGAGCCGTGTTCTGATTGGCTGAATTTCGATTCCTCGGTGAAGCCTGTTTTTTACCTAAGTTTACAAAGAGTACTGCATACCGATACATGTCTGGACTCTAAAATTTTAGCCAAAAATGGTTAAGACTGCTCGGCCGAAAAGTTTTAAGGTGATTTTGAGCAATTGAACGGGCGCCAAAACAAAATGCGTTAGACTATTTATAAAAAAATAAACATAAAAATTTTGAACTGGATTCCAAAACATTTAAAGTCTAACTAGCCCAATAAAAGAGGTTAGTACTCACGGAGGTAAAGGTTGTTAGGAGGTTGGGGGCTACGGCGAGCCGATGAAGTCGGTGGCGTCCAGTAGTGGAAGATCACGCCGGAAGGGAGAGGCTGCTATCATCTTTGTGATGTGACTGTACTCTGTCCCCGCCAAGATTTTGAGGACGCGATGTAGTGACGGGTTGTCCATCTCTTTAAGTAGCAGCGCTTGATTGTATCTTCCCTTCCGGCGAACGGTAACGCAAACTGCGGTGATATCCACGTCCACCTGGACTCGATGGACAGCATATTCCCCTTCATCGGGCTCGGTCGGTAGCGGACGGTAAACGCTATGTTGCGGCTCACTAATGAGCTGGCGCACGTCCTCGATGTTGATCTTCATTATCTGATGGAACCGCTGATGGAGTTTGCCGGCCTTCAGTGTCCATGGTCCCTCTGGTTGTTCAACTGGATTCGGCGGTTGAGTCGGGCGACTTGGCTTGGCTGGAGTGGCACTCGGGGGAGTGGTCGCCTTCCTCTTAACAACAGCCGTCTTCCGGGCCTGGGTCTCAACGGATGCCACCGGTTTAATCGGCGACAAGTCCGGAAACCCAGAAGTAAAGGCAGGCGGATCGGGTCGGCTATATGACGAAGTACAGAGCTCTGAGTCCGGCATATCACTTTCCTCGGTTCCTGCAGAGGGGACGTTGATGACTGGGGCCGAGACCACTTCCATCTTCGTCTTCCTCTTCAGTTGGGCGGCGTTGGGCGGTCCAGCAGACGGAGTCGCTGCCGGCGGTTTAGCCGCCGGTTTTGTCTCCCCCTGCACCGCCGCTGGCGCACGTCTCCTCTTCCTCCACCTTCCTTTCTTCGGTGGTACCGGGTCCCCGTACACCAAGGTCACAGAGGCCCGTGACCCGGTGCACGATACCCGGTACTCTAACAGCATTCCGTAGGATTTGAGCAATCCCCCCAGGTGGGGGGGCAGATCGAGAGAACAAGGGCTAACGTCCGTCTTCATCGATGAATAATACAGAAATGGCCCTGAGATTAAGATTCGGTCGATGCGAGAGTATGTTTTATAAGCTTTACTGTGGTATGTGTAAGAGGTTCTGTTTGGGTATAAGTATCTGTATGCGTCTGTTAGTGCATGTTCGTTTATAATGTTATTTAATTCTTTAACCCCTATAGTGCCCCTAAGCTCCTGCTTCTTAGAGCCTGTCCGGTCAAGCGTTACGCTGTCCACACAGTTGAAGTCGCCGCACAGAATGCGGTTAGTCACGGTTCGTTGGTCATTCATTGTGAAGAAGTAATTTACACAGCTTGCAATGAACTCAGCCCTTTGGCATGGGTTCACTGGACAATACAGATTAACTACGTTAAAAACCTGGCTTTTAAATTGGCAAAGTAAACTTAGAACTCGCCCTTCCGCGTCTTTAAGGGAATTAATTACTTTTATTTCTAAACCTTTTCTGAATAAAATAGCTACCCCCCATTTTCGGCCGACATTACATGAATTGATATAAAATTTCCCCTTAAATTCTTTTAATAGGTTTTTGATATTATCTTTATCATTGAAATGAGTTTCCTGTAAACAGATTATGTCAACTTTTTCGGTATTTAATAAATCTAGAATAAGGGCTCGCTTTGTGTCATTATTCACAAAGCCGTTCACGTTTAGTGTGCCAATTTTCAAGTGGGTGCTGATAACTGCCAACTTTTAAGCATATAATGATAGTAGTGGTAATAATAATAGTAATGGTTATGACAAGAGTTTGACAACACATGAAACAAATATAACAATAAAAGAACATGGACATACATATACACAATACATTTCGCAACGGGTCCTGTCTCGGGGACCCCGGGGGACACCAAGTCCAACGTTCGCCCTGGCCTTACAGGCCGCAGGGTGGGGTGGTGGCCGGGGTCGTGTCCGTGATGTAACACAAAAAACACATGAAAACACACAATATATAAAACACACAACATAGGTTCGCGCACGTTTGGGTTGGTCACACATAGAAACAACACATTTACACACGACTGCACAGTGGAACACAGTATGACTCCAACGATGAAAAAACACACACACAGACAACACAGAACACGAAACATCACAGAAACACAAAAAGGAACACTGAAAACACTGAAAACACACAAACTGAATGCACTTATTATTATCTCTGGTCGCATTGCGAAGACACAAAAGGGGTGGTCCGGGGGCATGTCCATGTCGTCAACGTAAGCTAGGTTTAGGGGGGTGTTCGTGAATCGCAGTCCGTGGGCAGTCCCGAGTCGGTAAGGAAAGAGGGGGTGGGGTGGAGACCGCTAGACCTAGGTCTTCGCGGACTTCTGGCCCTTGCTCCTGGAAGGGGCTGGGGAGGGAGCGTGTGGCACGCTTTCTCCGGTGTCACGTCCTCCGCAGAGGATGACAAATCCCTCTTTTTCTCCTTCTTTTCTTTCTTTTCTTTCCTCTTTCTTTCTCTCCTGCTTTCCTCTCCTTCACTTTCTCTTTCTCCTTCTTCTTCCTCCTCTGATGGGGCCGTCGCTGGTGTTTCTGACGTGTCGATCACCAAGTTCTCCTCCTGGTTTGGGGCGAGTGGGAGGGGGGTGCTGTCCTCTTGGGCCTGTCCCTCCTGCCCGTCCTGATCGATACCCTTAAACTCAAATTGTCTATTGGGGCAATCCCATCGATGGTGGCCAGGCTTGCCACAGCTGAAACACAGCTCTGGTTGGTTTCTGTATTTCACAGTAAACCATTCGTGGTCACACGTTTGTAGTCTGGTGGGTATGTCCCTTAAAATATCAATTTTTAGGGTCCTTTCCCCCGTCTTTACGTGGGTGTTACGCCACGTAGAGTAACTTGCTCCTACGACAATAGTGCCGTATTTCTTCAGCAGCTCGTTTATGTAGCTGTTCTCTACGGTGAGAGGCAGACCCCTCAGTCTAACCCACGTGCCCCCAGGGAAACGGGGCAGGATCTCAAACTCGCGTCCTCTGACTGCGAGACCGGTCAGCTCTAACTTGTCTCTCAATTCTTGGGAGTCCAGGTGAATTTCCCAAGTGTTCCTCCCCTTGGGTACGGCCGCTATCAGGTGTCTTACGACGGAGCCCAGAGCCCTACAGATCTCCTCCCCAGTAAGGGGTGGGGTGAACCCAGGGGCGTGTAAGTATAACGGGTGGTTGTACTCACTTTCAGGCTCAGCCTGAGCAGGTGCGTTGTTGTTGTTGCTCTGATCCACTGCGGACATCCTGGGTGGAAAAGGATAGCACTGGTTCGGGGATGACAAAGAGGCACAAAAACAAACTGAAAATACACAAAAGGCAAAACGAAAAAAGCAAAAACTTGAAACGATTTACCAGGCTCTCTGCGACGGTATTGCCACTGCGCAAAGGTCCTTACTACAGGGTTGGAAATTAACATAACCCTGGTTTTCAGCTGGGCGAGTTGAAGAAAAATCTTACTGGCCCTTATCAAATTCAACTAACCCTCCAGTTACAACACTGAACATTAACTACGCTGTTAAATAATAACTGTGTGTTCACCGTATTTAGTCCGTTTGCGTCAAATTGGAACCGACAATAAATTAATGAATACAGTTAAAATTCATATACAACATGTTACTAAATTTTAAACCCATAACTACTCAAATAACATTTTTTGAAAAAGAAATCCAATATAAAAAAACATGTTACTTTACAAATTACCATTAAATTATATACAGATAAAATCTCAGTTTTGATACAGGGGTGGATACAAAATGCTGGAACAGCCAACGTATGCAGCTTGACTTGCATTTACTTTGGAGTAAAATATAATGCAGTACAAAGAGATTAAAGGTAGTAAACAAGTATGGAAGTGGCAGTCCTCTTTGTAGCGATGCAAGAGGGATGAAATTTCCAGCCAAGGATTGGTTGTATTCCTGTGGACGAGGCACTAGATAGAGATCCATGGGATCATCATTCATTTGTTTGCCAAATGCCCATTCGAATCTACACTGTGCACTGCTCTGATCATGTATTACGGTTTTGTCATTCAGATTACCTTGGATGTTCCATCCGTTGCCTTAAAACATGTATCAGAAAAGAAGATTTAATCTATGCAGTTTGATGGTACTTTGTCAATAATTTTCGTTTTAATTTACACTGAACTTTTTTCCCCCAGAAATGTTACTTGAGTTGGTATGTGTTTAAAATTTAATAAATTAATGTTTATGTGAATTTTATCTGTATTCATTATAAAGTTAAATGCCAATTTATCGGTTCATTTTGACGCAATGAATAGTTTCTGCTTCAGTAAAATGTAATGTGTGTGCCTGTGTGTGTGTGTTTGTGTGTGTGTGTATGTGTGTGTATGTGTGTGTGTATGTGTGTGTGTCTCTGTGTGTGTGTGTATGTGTGTGTGTCTGTGTGGGTGTGCCTTTGTGTGTGTGTGTGTGTCTCTCTCTCTCTCTCTCTGTCTGTGTGTGTGTGGTGTGTATGTGCGTGTGTATGTGTGCGTCTGTGTGTGTGTGCCTGTGTGTGTCTGTGTGTGTGTGCGTGTGTGTTGGTACACGGATACCTGTTCGTTTAATGTGGATATTGTAAATATCTACTAATAGAATAAATAACGAAATAAAAATAAATCTGTGAAAAAAAATTCTACACATTTTACCAATATATACGATGTACTTTTTATTATTTTACTGTAGCATAAAAACATACTTATAGTTTATTATGGTAATATTTGTGCCTATGCGCCTGCGTAATTGATGTTTTAACCTATAGGTGAATGCGTTGTAGCTAAAACATGTTGTCGAACAGAATACTTTGTGATACGGTGAAAATTACCCCACCGCCGACCCCACGCTTAAAGGGACATTCCTGAGTTTGCTGCATTGTAAGATGTTTTCGACTAATAAAATATTTCTATGATTAAACTTATATATATATTTTCTTGTTTACCATAGCAGTGTCCATATATTCAATATGTTTCTGGTCGTCTTAATATCTGTAAGAAGCACAAACTAGATTTTGCGTTCAAATAAGTTTGTACATGAAATAACATTAACTTTAACCTAGTACAACTATTAGAACGATCAGAAACACGTTTAATATACACTAATATTTTATGGAGCAAAATATATTTGATATGTAATTATAATCTTTATAAAGTCTCAGTTAGTTGATGACATCTTTAAAATTGCAGCAATCCTTTAAAGTGAATTTTCTTTTGTTTAATATATTTTCCTGAACAATATGACCACAACCTAGCCCTCCCCTGCATAATTTGCTGGACAATATGACTCAGACACCCCACCAAGACCATTAGATCACCACAACCTAGCCCTCCCCTGCGTAATTTGCTGCACAATATGACTCAGACACCCCACCTAGTACATTCGATCACCACAACCTAGCCCTCCTCTGCGTAATTTGCTGGACAATATGACTCAGACACCCCACCTAGACCATTCGATCGCCACAACCTAGCCCTCCCCTGCATAATTAGCTGGACAATATGACTCAGACACCCCACCAAGACCATTCGATCTCGACAACCTAGCCCTCCCCTGCGTAATTTGCTGGACAATATGACTCAGACACCCCACCTAGACCATTCGATCGCCACAACCTAGCCCTCCCCTGCATAATTTGCTGGACAATATGACTCAGACACCCCACCAAGACCATTCGATCGCCACAGCCTAGCCCTCCCCTGCATAATTTGCTGGACAATATGACTCAGACACCCAACCTAGACCATTCGGTCGCCACAACGTAGCCCTCCCCTGCGTAATTTGCTGGAAAATATGACTCAGACACCCCACCTAGTACATTCGAACACCACAACCTAGCCCTCCCCTGCATAATTTGCTGGACAATATGACTCAGACACCCCACCAAGACCATTCGATCACCACAACCTAGCCCTCCCCTGCATAATTTGCTGGACAATATGACTCAGACACCCCACCTAGACCATTCGATCGCCACAGCCGAGCCCTCCCCTGCATAATTTGCTGGACAATATCACTCAGACACCCCACCAAGACCATTCGATCGCCACAAGCTAGCCCTCCCCTGCATAATTTTCTGGACAATATGACTCAGACACCCCAACTAGTACATTCGATCACCACAGCCTAGCCCTCCCCTGCGTAATTTGCTGGACAATATGACTCAGACACCCCACCTAGTACATTCGATCGCCACAGCCTAGCCCTCCCCTGCGCAATTTGCTGGACAATATGACTCAGACACCCCATCAAGACCATTCGATCGCCACAACCTAGCCCTCCCCTGCGTAATTTGCTGGACAATATGACTCAGACACCCCACCAAGACCATTCGATCACCACAACCTAGCCCTCCCCTGCATAATTTGCTGGACACTATGACTCAGACACCCCACCTAGACCATTCAATCACCACAAAATAGCCCTCCCCTTCATAATTTGCTGGACAATATGACTCAGACACCCCACCAAGACCATTCGATCACCACAGCCTAGGCCTCCCCTGCATAATTTGCTGGACACGCTCCTGGTGATTAATACTTACACAAGTCACTGTATGGCTACTCTGTTACTGTAGAGTCAGACGTTTACTGACCTCTTGGTACGGCGTTTATCTAACTGTCAAGTTCATCTCCTTGCAATATTTATAAAGTATAAAGTAAGTGTGTGTGTGGGGGGGGGGGGGGGGACTTGGCGGGATTTAGCTCAATCGGTTGAGTGTCCTCTTGATGTGCTAGCGTCGCAGGATCGAACCATCTAGGTTGATGCATTCAGCTGATTAGGTTTTTCTCTCGCTCCAACCACAACACAACAACTGGTCAAATGCTGTGGTATGTGTTTTTCTGTCTGTGTGAAAGTACATATAAAACATCCCTTGCTGTATTAGTCTTTGACACGAATTTCACTTCTGTCTTCGGGATACAATTAAAATTTTGAATAAACGTCAGTATCTATCTGTGATATTTGTATTTTTGCGCGGTTCTTTACACGGTGTTTTTGTTTAAATCTTGAATTTTTATATTAATGTTGATCATCGCTGTATTTGTTTGCATTACCGTGGTTTGACACCCAATAGCCGATGTATTTTTCGTGCTGGGGTGTCGTTAAACATTAATTCATTCATTCATCAATTGTTTACATCAGACTGGACACGGGAAGACGTTCGACCTGCATCAGTAGATCCTGAGTGTTGGTATTCAGCAGCAAGTCTAGGTAACAAGATCTACATCACTGGTGGTTTGAGTAGAGGACAATGTGCACTTGTTTACCATGTCTGTAAGACAGAGTGGGAAACAGGGCCAGATCTCGAAGAACAACATTATTGGCACTACTTGCTATGCTAATTCTAAGGTGTATGCAGTTGGTAGAGCGAACAGTAACATGATCACATAAATGAGCGAGACAACAACACGCTGGCAGGTTGTTGGATATTTGAAACAGAAAAGAGAGTTTGCATTCGTTGCTACATTTGGACACAACATTCTAGTGGTGGGCTGTAGGAGTGGTGTAAGTGGATCAGATGTTATCCAGTGCTTCAATACAGCAACTCGCTGTGTCTCGAACCTCGGCTCACGTTTGCCCTACAGATTAAGTCTTCTCAGAAGTTCAGTTCACCTGGCAGATCTAAATCTTCTGGACCATGATGCAAATGTGATGCACTGTCAGGTCACAGACACTGGTGGAGAAATTCAGACTGAGGTCAAGTCAACAGCGAGATGGAAATCATTTGGCTATTGTTTTAAAATGTTATGACACAACAGAAGCTTTATGTGCTTCAGTGGCAGTCACACTAACTGTGAAATAGAAAGAACAGCCTGGCTGAAAGGAACAAAGAAAATGTTACTTTCCCCAAATCAGCTAGAAGTGGTACTGTGTTACGTGTCCTGTCAGTGGTACTGTGTTAGGTTTCCTGTCAGTGGTAGTGTGTTAGGTGTCCTGTCAATGTCCTGTAGTACTAATACACCATCGGTTCAATCTAGACTAAGACACAACACCGTTTGTGGGTTTAATCTGAAATCAGCTAGAAGTGGTACTGTGTTAGGTGTCCTATCAATGTCCTGTAGCACTAATACATCCTCGGTTCAGTCTAGACTAAGACACAACATCGTGTGTGGGTTTAATCCGAAATCAGCTAGAAGTGGTACTGTGTTAGGTGTCCTGTAACACTAATACATCCTAGGTTGAGTTTATACTGAGACACATCGTTTGTGGGTTTAATCTGAAATCAGCTAGAAGTGGTACTGTGTTAGGTGTCCTGTCAATGTCCCGTAGCACTATTACATCCTCGGTTCAGTTTATACTGAGCCACAACATCGTTTGTGGGTTTAATCTGAAATCAGCTAGAAGTGGTACTATGTTAGATTTCCTGTCAATGGCCTGTAGTACTAATACATCCTAGGTTTAGTTTATACACAGACACAACATCGTTTGTGGGTTGTATCTGATTAACCATGCGGATTTGTCTTTCCTTATGAAGTCTTTAGGGTTTAGGCTCCCCACCATTATCAAATACTGTAAATATGTACCTATTATAATTTGCTGATTTTATTATAAAGCTTACAAGTTGTATAACTTAAAGCAGTAAAGAACTTGAACTGAAAATATTACTAGCAACTTGGCGAGTTTGGTTACAATATCTGCAGCGAAACTGAACTTTGAGTTAGCCAAACAAAATATTAAAACATTAAAGCTTTTTAAAGAAAGATATTTATTTTTTATTATTATCATTTTGGTAATTCAATGAAATATGTTCGCTGGAATCAAATATATTTCTAATTGGTCGAGTTTATTAATAACAGCTTAAATACAGGGTAGCGAGTCACATGACATGCTAAAAAGTCAGCAGAATTCGTCTTGCTTGGCATATATATATACATATACATACACACACACACACACATGTCGAATTTCTCCTACGCTTTCAAACTGTTTCGGCCCTGTCTGTCACTTTCCTCTGACTCTGTCTTCTGAGTTGTCCACACCATCACCTACCAGTCTCAACGTCCTCCACGGGCGCAGTCTCTATGCAGTTACCTGCACCAACCTGACATCTTCGTCCTCTGCCGCTAGTAAAGCTGGTTTTACCGACGGCACTAATTAATGACCGCTGGCAGTGGTCAGACTAAGCCCACAGGTAAAAACTGATGGGACATGACAGGTGCGTGGCATGGATAGTCACAAGATACAAGCACCTGTCGCGATTGGAAACAAGGACTGGGTTCTGGAGGTGGACAGCAAAAGAAGGAGGAGCTGTCAGATCGGGGAAGAAATGAGATAGAAGTCAAAGGAGAGAAATGAAAGAGGGCAGTGGGGGGAGGTGTTCGTTTGAAGTCTCTATTAATTGGATTGTTTTGAAACTTGGCACTATCCACAAACTAACAGAGAGATTTTGAAAATTTTGATTTTTATTTAAAATTTGATTGTCCATAAATATGACATTAATATTTTCAAAATTTGATTATCTACATTAGTACTAGTACATCTGTAGTCGACAACAGTGATCCTCGACACTATTCGTGCCCCATATCAACGTGTCCCATATCAATGTGTCTCATATCAACTTGTCTCATATCTATGTGTCCCATATCAATGTCTCATATCAACTTGTCGCATATCATCTTGTCTCATATTAATGTGTCTCATATCAATGTGTCTCATATCAACGTGTCTCATATCAACGTGTCCCATATCAATGTGTCTCATATCAACGTGTCCCATATCAATGTGTCTTATATCAACTTGTCTCATATCAACGTGTCTTATATCAATGTGTCTTATATCAACGTGTCCCATATCATCGTGTCCCATATGAACGTGTCTCATATCAACTTGTCCCATATCATCGTTTCCCATAACAAAGTGTCTCATATCAACGTGTCCCATATGAACGTGTCTCATATCAACTTGTCCCATATCATCGTTTCCCATAACAAAGTGTCTCATATCAACGTGTCCCATATCAACATGCCCCATATCATCGTGTCCCATATCAACGTGCCCCATATCAACGTGTCTCATATCAACGTCTCATATTAGCGTGTCCCATATCAACGTGTCTCATATTAATGTGTCTCATATCAACGTGTCCCATATAAACCTGTCCCAAATAAACGTGTCCCACATCAACGTGTCTCATATGCTGTAATGATTGTCCAGAAACGTAATTACTTATAATGTATCTGTACTTTAATGCGACACTGCTAACATACAGTAGCGTTTTTCAACACACTTTGGAATGCGTGATTAAATGTGTCCCATATCAACGTGTCCCATACCAACGCGTCTCATAACAACGTGTCTCATACTAATGTGTCTCATACTAATGTGTCTCATATCAACGTGTCTCATATCAATGTGTCCCATATCAATGTGTCTCATATGAACGAGTCTCGTATCAACTTGTCCCATATCATCGTGTCCCATATCAACGTGTCTCATATTAACGTGTCTCATATCAACGTGTCCCATATCAACGTGTCCCATATCAACATGTCCCAAATAAACGTGTCCCATATCAACGTGTCTCATATGATGTAATGATTGTCCAGAAACGTAATTACTTATATATCTGTACTTTAATACCACACTGCTGACATACAGTAGTGTTTTTCAACACACTTTGGAATGCGTCACTAAATGTGTCCCATATCAACGTCTCATATTAACGTGTCACATATCAACGTGTCTCATATCAACGTATCCCATATCATCGTGTCCCATATCAACGTGTCTCATATCAACGTCTCATATTAACGTGTCCCATATCAACGTGTTTCATATTAACGTGACTCATATCAACGTGTCCCATATCAACCTGTCTCAAATAAACATGTCCCACATCAACGTGTCTCATTTGCTGTAATGATTGTCCAGAAACGTAATAACGTATAATATATCTGTACTTTAATGCCACACTGCTAACATACAGTAGCGTGTGTGTGCCTGAGCATGTTTGCGTGCACGCGTACATACATATGTATGTCTGTATTTACGCATTACCAACTGAGCTAACAAAAGACGGATGAACTCATACCAACACTACTAAATACTCCACCCTCAAGTCAATCTATATCCCGGGACTCTGGGCCACAAACTGTAATATATAAAACAACCAACACTACTACATACTCCACCCTCAAGTCAGTTTATATCCCGGGACTCTGGACCACAAACTGTAACATATAAAACAACCAACACTACTACATACTCCACCCTCAAGTCAATTTATATCCCGGGGCTTTGGGCCACAAACTGTAATATATAAATCATCCAACATTACTACATACTCCACCCTCAAGTCAGTTTATATCCCGGGGCTCTGGGCCACAAACTGTAACATATACATCAACAAACACTACTACATACTCCACCCTCAAGTCAGTTTATATCCCGGGGCTCTGGGCCACAAACTGTAACATATACATCAACCAACACTACTACATACTCCACCCTCAAGTCAGTTTATATCCCGGGGCTCTGGGCCACAAACTGTAATATATACATCAACAAACACTACTACATACTCCACCCTCAAGTCAGTTTATATCCCGGGGCTCTGGGCCACAAACTGTAATATATACATCAACCAACACTACTACATACTCCACCCTCAAGTCAATTTATGTCCCGGGGCTCTGGACCACAAACTGTAACATATAAAACAACCAACACTACTACATACTCCACCCTCAAGTCAATTTATATCCCGGGGCTCTGGGCCACAAACTGTAATATATACATCAACCAACACTACTACATACTCCACCCTCAAGTCATTTTATATCCCGGGGCTCTGGGCCACAAACTGTAATATATACATCAACCAACACTACTACATACTCCACCCTCAAGTCAGTTTATATCCCGGGGCTCTGGGCCACAAACTGTAATATATACATCAACCAACACTACTACATACTCCACCCTCAAGTCAGTTTATATCCCGGGGCTCTGGGCCACAAACTGTAACATATATATCAACAAACACTACTAAATACTCCACCCTCAAGTCAATTTATATCCCGGGCCTCGGAGTCAAATACTGTACCATATAAATCAACAACAGGTTGTCATACTAAGAACATGTCTATATCGAACATAATCTCTAACTACATGTTGTCATACTAAGAACATGTCTACATCGAACACAATCTCCAACTACAGGTTGTCATACTAAGAACATGTCTATATCGAGCATATCATCTCCAACTATCGGTTGTCATACTAAGAACATCAAACCAGGTATCTGTCCTCTATTTACAAATGTACATCGGTTTGGTTTGTTACTGTGTTTGGATTTCTGGTAGTTGAAGAACGAGCACACAAACGACCCCTTCTGTACTGTAGATCTGCCCGAACACCCACAGTGTGATCTAGGTCCATCGATGTTAACAATCAGATTGTACTTCTTGTCTTTGCTCAGTTTTAGGGGTTGAGGCAACTCCACGTCATATTTTGTCGTCCCAGCTGCGACTGAGACTGGCTTTGCCACTAATGAACCTTCGATTACGTCATCTGTTGTCGGGTCAGTTATGAAAGCTCTAACGTCATAATTTGAAGTGGTTCTGTCATGGGGACCACACAACTGGAATCCTTGTAGTGATGCGTTTTGGTTTACAGAAAACATAATTCCATGATCATTATCACTAGAACATGGGCAACTATATACATGGTCTATGGTGTTGAGGCGCTGTATTATAATTTTCTCTCGACCAATAATACCTGTGCGCTTGTTGGCGTTAAATGGTGAAACGTTTTCATCAAGACATACCCAGTATGTGAAGATCTTCACTTTTTCTGTGTCAGTCAGTAAATTAGTTTGTATTACATTTTTCGCGAAATACTTCTGGTCAAGTAAGGGAAACCGCACGTGCTTTATGGCTTCCCCAAGCACCTGTCGTCTGTTTTCTGGAGTTACATCTTTGTTTTGTTTCCTGCAGGCGTTCTCACTCCACGCCACAACAGCTTCAAAGACAGATTGTTCATCGGCCGCCAGTTCGTCCGCTTGTATGATCCTAACCAAGCATTCTTGACAAAGGTCGGTAACTCCAGATGACTTTAGAGCGGCATTTCCATTTTCCAAAATAAAATTCAGAGCTTTTTCTTTCAATTCCTGCTCATCAAACACGTGGGCCTCTTCCAGTATCACACAGGCGTTGTCTGACGTCATCGATGACGACAAATACTTCAGACACTTCTCGTCCAGATGTTTGACGTCATACTTCTTTGATACGTACAACAAACCCATTACATTGACACCATCTATTGTGACGTCATCTGTATAGAGGTACCTGTGAAATAGTAATACAAAGTGTTCTCATCTCACTATAAAGCTGGAGTCCCTAGAATATTTTTATTATTTAAACATTTAGAATAGATGATCCAGTTCCGTTTGGTACATATAAGGCCCACTACAGCGCTATCGTTTCGCTACACTCACTCATCTACATTATCTATGGCAAATACAAACGCAATGGCCAGCTGAGTTTCGATTCAATTAGCGGGACGCCAATCCAACTGGAACTTCACGCGACTTGCCCGGGCGCTGAGCTTCTCACGTGATATTGAACACATTTGACTATCTCGATCTTAACTCCAAAATATATATCCTGAGTTTAACACCTTACCTTGACATTCTCGACACTGGCCATATACTAGGTATATCACCTTACCGGGATGGGTGGTGAGGTTGGTCGGGGAGTGGGGGGGGGGGGGGGGGGGGGGGGGGGGGGGGGGGGGGGGGGGGGGTAACCTTCAAATTTCCGACACTGGCCATATACTAGGTATAACACCTTACCGGGATGGGTGATGGTGGTGGTGATCGGGGAGGGGGGTAACTTGAAATTCCCGACGCTGGCCATATACTAGGTACAACACCTTATCAGGATGAGTGGGGGAGTTACCTTGACATTCCCGACACTGGCCATATACTAGGTATAACATCTTACCGGGATGGGTGGGGGGTTTACCTTGAAATTCCTGACACTGGCCATATACTAGGTATAACACATTACCGGGTGGGTGGTGGGGTTGGGAGGGGGGGGGGGTACCTTCAAATTTCCGACACTGGCCATATACTAGGTATAACACCTTACCTGGATGGGTGGTGGTGGTGGTCGGGGGTGGGGGGTTTACCTTGGAATTCCCTACACTGGCCATATTTTAGTTATAACACCGTAATGGGGTGGGGGGGGGGGGGGTTACCCTGAACTGGCCAGCTGTTGACATAAGCACCACAGGTAAAAGGGTGTCAACAATTACGTAACGCTCTGGGGGAGGGAGGGAATGGGGTGGGGGGGGTGATTCACAAAACATTATCAAGACCATATGTTATTTTTATTCACCCTGATTTAAAACATTATTTCCGACCCTATCTAATAAAAAAGGTTGAACCTATTTATTTTCTATGCATTATTTATTTATTTATTTAAATATTTGTTTGTTTATTATTGAGCGTATATTGTTGACGAGTGGGCAGGATTTAGCTAAGTCTTTTGACTGCTCGTTTCAGGTGCTTGTGTCACAGGATCGAACCACCTCGGTAGATCCATTCAGCTGATTAGGTTTTTATCGTTTTAACCTGTGCATAACTACTGGTCAAAGGCCGTGGTATGTGTTTTCTTGTCTGTGGGAAAGTGCATATAAAAGATCCCTTTCTGTATTAAGAAAAATGTAGTTTCTTCGGATGACTACGTTTCAGAATTACAAAATTTTTGACATCCATGAGCCGATGATTAATTAATCAGTGTGCTCTAGTAGTGTCGTTAAACAAATCAAACAAACAAACTTGTGGATGATCATTGTTTATAGCGAACACACACGGGGTTTCTAATAATGCATTTAAAAGTTTAGGACTTTTTTAAAAGATGAATGAAGAAGAAGAAAAGAAGAAGTTGCATCTTGGTTTCTTTAATGACACAACTAGAACACATTAATTTATTAATCATCGGCTATTCAATGTCAAACATTTGGTAAAACTTACAAAGTCTCTGAGGAAACACGTCACGGTTTTTTTAGTAGTAGCAAGGACTCTTTTTATATGCACCATCTCACAAACAGAGTAGCACATACCACGGCCTTTAATACATCAGTCGTGGGGCACTGGCTGAAACAATGGAATCACCGATGGGGATTGATACTAGGGCGACTGACCATAACCAAGCTTTTACCACTGTGCTGAAAGCGGGGTAAGGGTGAGGGTGGGAACGCACAGGCGTCGAGCATTGCCAGCAAATACATATGAAGTGGAACATGATTATTTTGTCTTTCGGTTGGAGGAGGCCAGTGAATATTCTGACGACATCAGTTTGAGACCTTGGGCAATGTTTCCACTTGATACAACCATCAACAACAACAACAACAACAACACTATCACCACCACTAACAACAGTCTTAGTAAAAACAGTAGAAAGAGCAATAGTGCTATAGCTGTAACAGCAGTACATTCGAAAAACAAGACCAAGGTCTTATATACAAAGCACATCATAGTTGTGTCTTCTTCATGCTAATATAGCTTACTAACAGGATAATTACTGTAATTAATATAATGTTTAAATCTCTTATCCCACACAGTGATCGCTTCTCCAGCTATCCCAGTCCCTAAATAATTACTCTGGCGCAGGTCAATAAAACTCACAGCATACTTCTTAGATGTATGATCCGTGTTTTATGAACATAAAATGTACATACCTTAGAAACTGTTCAAATATGTCGTGTCCTACTTCCGGAATGATGATCTCATCCTGCTCTGCCAATGGTCCGTAGAACATGGCCTCGAACACGCCGCTGCGGATACTGACAATCAGTCTGTGAGCCTGGACGTTCTTCTGTTCTCTTCCCACCTTGAATGTTACGTCACAGAACATTTTATTTTCAAGAGAATATCCGAGACATTCTGAAAGAGATTTTCTGCTCTGCCAGCTGTCAAGACCAGTCTGACTACTTGATTTGCATGTCGCCATCGTGTCACTGAAAATATACATAAAATAGCTTCCTTGTTCTCTTTCTTTTAATAATATATGTGGTTCATGCATCAATTGACTGGGAATAGCTTTATGTCTAGTTGTAAAACTCTTCTTTAATATTTTCTGAAGGGACTACCCTGAGTCTTCTGCATTATGTACAAAAAAAATATCCGAAAACTCAGGCTTGTCCCTTTAATTGTTGTTACTTATTTAATAAAATCAACCCAAAACAGCTTTAAATATAACACACGATAGTTCCTTTATTTAATGTTTTTGTTAAACATTATTTCATAAAATACCTTCATCAAAATAACAAACAAAACAAGACCATGAAAAGCAAAAACCGCATGTGCATGCATGCACACGCACACACTGAGAAACACATGAGCACAAAAACAAACCCAATACAGTCACACGTGTATACACACACCACTGGCGTACCCCCCCCCCCCCCCCCCCCCGCACACACTTTTTGGCACCTTCCTACGCCACTGCTCACACACGCGCGCGCACCAAAAACAAAAAAAACAACACAACTCGACAACTGAATTCGTGATTAATTTTAAATAAAAGTGTTCGTACCTTCGAATTCTTCCAGCATCAACATTTCTAACATTTAAGTAAAATACTTCCTCGAATACTATGTGATTCCCTTGAAAATATAACTCGGTTTTCAAATACTGTTACATACAAAGCGAGACAACTCTGTGTCAGTTATATATTCATTGAAGTGTAGGTTGCACTATACCAAATAAAATCCCAAAGGCGAAAATGTTAACTTATGTGATTAAAATCACTACATTGAAGAAAGGAAGGAAGGAAATGTTTCATTTAACGACGAACACAACACATTTTAATTACGGTTATATGGCGTAAGGACCACACAGATTTAGAGGAAACCCGCTATCGCCACTTCATGGGCTACTCTTTTCGATTAACAGTAAGGGATCTTTTATATGCACCATCCCACAGACTGGATAACTGTTAACACAGACCACGGCCTTTAATATACCAGTCGTGGTGCACTGGCTGGAGCGAGAAATAGCCCAATGGGCCCACTGACGGGGATAGGTCCCAAACCGACCGTGCATCAAGCGAACGCTTTACCACTGGGCTACGTCCCGCCCCCACTACATTGAATTTATCAACCAAATTATAACGAAAGTGGAACCTTCGTAGCTCATTTTCCATATAACCAGATGTTTTTACAGCACAAAAGGTTTCGCACAAAATTGTAGTGGTGCAAAACAAAATAGAAAAAGGGTGCACATGTGCATCAAAGGCAACAAGCTGCGTCGTGTGTACGAAAAAACTTCAGTAACTTACGACAGTTACCGCAACGTAATTTAACAGTATTGTTAACGACCCTAGTTTGTCCCATACCTTTATCCATTTGTATTTTTGGTACACACAATAAAAGTTATATTTTATTTCAGCAATGAAAATAGTTTTTATAGATTCAGCAATCTCCTATTGGTCACGTGATCAGAACGGCCATTATGTCTTTTGTTTCCACTAACTATCGTCTGATATTCTGCTCTTCCGCTTCTTCTTCAAAAAACGTGTTGTCCTTACTACATTAGACACCCACTTAAAACAGTTTATGTTCTTTTTGACCTTCCTCTCTTTCCTTTTTTCCCCTCCAATGCAAGCTCGTTTCAACTATCATTCTTGACCCTCAGGTCATTTAAAATTGCGTATGTATGTATGTATGTGTGTATGTATGTATGTTTGTGTGTGTGTGTATGTATCTGTGTGTATGTATGTATGTATGTATGTGTGTGTGTGTGTATGTATGTATGTATGTATTGATGTATGAATATCTATATATTATATGTATGTCTAGGTTGACTATTACATACATAGATATTAAGGCACTGGCGCAGGGGGTAATTAAATCCTTTCTGGCCTCAAAAATTGTCCCATGCCGTTGCTAGGACTCGAACCTGTGGCACCGATTCGCCCGCAAATTGCAAGACTAACCACGATACGCTCTGAGCTATCGAAGCTTCCATAAAAGGAAGCTCTTTTAACTCAACCATATGCATGGGGCCTACAATCTACGCGGTCGATCCCGCCTACGTGCATGAAACAGTGGGCAGACCTGGCACTGGCTAGTATGTATTGATGTATGAATATCTATATATTGTATGTATGTCTAGGTTGACTATTACATACATAGATATTAACGCACTGGCGCAGGGGATAATTAAATCCTTTCTGGCCTCAAAAATTGTCCCATGCCGTTGCTGGGACTCGAACCTGTGGCACCGATTCGCCCGCAAATTGCAAGACTAACCACGATACGCTCTGAGCTATCGAAGCTTCCATAAAAGGAAGCTCTTTTAACTCAACCATATGCATGGGGCCTACAATCTACGCGGTCGATCCCGCCTACGTGCATGAAACAGTGGGCAGACCTGGCACTGGCTAGTATGTATTGATGTATGAATATCTATATATTGTATGTATGTCTAGGTTGACTATTACATACATAGATATTAACGCACTGGCGCAGGGGATAATTAAATCCTTTCTGGCCTCAAAAATTGTCCCATGCCGTTGCTGGGACTCGAACCTGCGGTACCGATTCGCCCGCAAATTGCAAGACTAACCACGATACGCTCTGAGCTATCGAAGCTTCCATAAAAGGAAGCTCTTTTAACTCAACCATATGCATGGGGCCTACAATCTACGCGGTCGATCCCGCCTACGTGCATGAAACAGTGGGCAGACCTGGCACTGGCTAGTATGTATTGATGTATGAATATCTATATATTGTATGTATGTCGAGGTTGACTATTACATACATAGATATTAATGCACTGGCGCAGGGGATAATTAAATCCTTTCTGGCCTCAAAAATTGTCCCATGCCGTTGCTGGGACTCGAACCTGTGGCACCGATTCGCCCGCAAATTGCAAGACTAACCACGATACGCTCTGAGCTATCGAAGCTTCCATAAAAGGAAGCTCTTTTAACTCAACCATATGCATGGGGCCTACAATCTACGCGGTCGATCCCGCCTACGTGCATGAAACAGTGGGCAGACCTGGCACTGGCTAGTATGTATTGATGTATGAATATCTATATATTGTATGTATGTCTAGGTTGACTATTACATACATAGATATTAACGCACTGGCGCAGGGGATAATTATGTATGTATGTATGTATGTATGTATGTATGTACGTGTGTGTGTGTGTATGTATCTGTGTGTATGTATCTGTGTGTATGTATGTATGTATGTATTTAAGAATGAATGAACGCACTGGCTCAGGAATTTTTTTAAACTAAAAAATTGTTATTTTCTAATTTTGCCCCAGGGATTCGAAATTGATTTTAAATTGACCGTTGTGATATACAAAATATAACTGTTTTTCGGTCTTGTTTTAAGTTTATTTGGCTAGTACTATGTTTTGTTTACAGCCGGATACGATGTATTTGTTTTTAAAAAAATTGTTAGGAAAGGGATAACAACAAACCAACCACTGAAAAATGGACTGGCTTAGAGGCTTAAGCGGCGTGTAGTCGGGTGGAGACTAAGATATCCTTGAGACTTGGATTTTGTCTATATGCAATAACCGGACGTGCTGTAAGGGTTTTTCATAACAGTTTGCAGATTTAAAAACTCCTCCTTCATAAGTTTACCAATATCAACGCTACGTCGACTGTAAATTATTGGAAAAATTATTTTATCTCTTTTTACAGCTTTACCAGATTCAACGTTGATTCCAAATGGCTGTTTTGTCTGTAATGTACGAATCCAGAAGGCCTCTCGTTCAAGTCTCAAGAGGTCTGTTTCGTCTTTTGAACCAAGTATCAGGGGTTGTTCAATTGGAATTATTTCAAAATTTTCATCTAACGAATGGTCAGGTAGATTGGCGACAGGGGTGTCAACGTCATGCCGAATATCATACTTGTGACAAACTGCTCTAATTCTCAGTTGGTTTTGCGTTTGTCCTACGTACTGGTTTTTTACATAAATTACAGGTGATTAGATATACTACATTTTTCGAATCACAGTTCATGTCTGTCCGAATTTGATATTCAATTTTGGTCTGTTGACTTTTGAAAGTCGACTGCGTTTTAAGTAAGTTGTGAAGTCTACACCTGGTTTTGGCACAAGTAGTAGAGAAGCCAGTGCTTATTTGAGGTGATTGGTTATGCTGAAGTTTGTATGGTTTATAGTCTTCAGTTGCCCTAAAGGGATTTTCTAATTCTCGAACAGTTTCAGATTTAATTTTTCTTAAAAACCGTTTTGAATATCCCCTAGGTTTTAAAGCACTAAATAAAAGTGAACAAGCCTCATTGAAATTCTGTTTGTTACTCGAATTTCTGTGAAATCTAATAATCTGAGATTTAACAATGCCTTTAAAGGTGTGGCATGGGTGAAAAGACTTACAGTGGAGAAGTTGGTGTGTGTCTGTGGGTTTGAAAAACACTGTGTACCTTTATAAATTGTTACATCCAAAAAGTCAACTGATTTATCTGATATGGTGGCCTTAAGTTTGATATTGTCATCCTGTTGATTTAATAGCTCAAAAAAGTTCCAAAATTCTTGTTTAGAATGTGGCCAAATGATAAGTATATCGTCGAGATAGCTGAGGTACAAAAGAGGTGTTTTACTCGATTTCTTTAAAGCAGCCTCTTCCCATTCGACGACATAGTTTGGACTAAAACGTTTGCCCATAGCACAACCACACACTTGCTGATACATTTCTCCATCAAACTCAAAATCATTTCCTTTTAGGCTTAATTCTAACAGCTCAATAATGTTCGTATCTGGTCTGTTTGGATCTGGGTACTTATCAAATGTTCTCTTAACTGAATCAATGCCCGCATCAATACCTATGTTGGTGTACATGGAGTCAATATCAAGGGTAACCAAGAATGAATCTTTTGGGATTTTGGTTTTTGATAATTTTGATAGAAGATCTTCGGTGTTTTTCACAAAGCTTTCATGTCTATTTGCAATTGGTTTTAAGTGAATGTCTATGTATTCTGAAATATTGTACGATTCTGATCCACAGTCTGAAATGATTGGACGACCGGGTGGTGTGTTAATATCGGTCCATGTATCGACTGGCTTGTGGATTTTTGGAAGTAAATAAAATGTCCGGGTTTGTGATTGTGACCTGGCTTCTAAATATTTTACTTGTTTTTTATTTATATGTCCCTGATCAGTGAATAATTGCATTGAACTTTTTACAATTTTCAGGCCAAATAGCTTTGTCTAATTTTTTGTAGTACTTTGAATTATTAAGCTGTCGATGGGCTTCCCGGATATAGTTCTCCCTTGATAGAATGACAGTGGCTGACCCTTTATCTGCAGGTTTTATAACAATTTTGCGGTTTTTGCGAAGTTTGGTGAGAGCACGACGTTCCATGACAGAAAGATTTTGCTGATTTGTGTAAACCGTCATATCACCCACTTTTTCCACTATCCTTTTATGAGCTTTAATGATTTCAGGATCTACACTAGAGTTTGGGGGTAACCAGCCGGAGTTTTCCGTGAATGGGATTTTTTCTCCAGCTGAACGCCGAAAATAGTCGGCCAGTTTCATTTTGTGGTCAAAAACTGCCGTATCCATTACACCATTGTCAAGTTTAGCCTCTAAGCCTGTTTTTGGTTGGGGGGTGGGAACAAAATTCAAACCCCTGTCCAGTAATGATTTTTCAGCGGATGTTAGAAGGTTAGTGTCACCAGTTAGGTTAACAATGTTAGTTCCTAGTCCTAAAACAGGGTGGACATTACCCTTTCCCGGCCTTAGTTTAAATTTAAGTACCTCATCCAACTGCGATAAAGTTTATTGGCAGTTGTTTCTGTCCAGTGAATGTTGTCCTGCCCAACCTCAAAATCACATGCGTGAAGCGCAGGTATAATTTGTATGTTCCTCATTGTTTTTGCAGCCAAATTTATTTGGTTGAGGCAGGTTTTTTGACTAGCCAAAAGTCTGTCCGAAAAGTTAAGCTCGATAAAAAGTATTTTTGACCTAGGGAAACGTTTCCGAATCGAGCTTATCATGTTTCGCAACTGATTTATTGCACTGGTTGGATTTTGATCTTTTGAGTTTATACCAATGTTAAGAACAATGGTTTCGGTTTGAGACTTGCCCTTATAATTTGAGGCCATGGTCCGAAAATGATTAAACTTGGCGCCTGGGTAACATTCTACTTGCACCTCAGGATTAATTCTGGAGAGATTTGATGAGCCAAAAAGATGAGTTTTTTTCTTAATTTCTGGAAGGCGCCATTGAGATTTGTCCGAAACGTTGTGCCGAAATTGATAGAATTTTGTTTGTCAAAAATTTGTATCCCGCCCTGAGTTGCGATTCGGGGCGGTGGGAGACTTTAATGCGTCAGCAAAAGAAGTTCCCAGACGAGGTACTGAACTACATGAGTTAGATGGGATAGGTGGGGTGGGTGGTGAGTTAGGCGGTGGTGTTAGGTGAGGTGCAGTGGACCTTTTGGCAATGGGCGGTGTTGCCTTAAGGTCAGGACGGTTGGAAGGGGTGTTAACACGTGGGGATCGTGCTCGTTTTTGTCTTTGTGGCAGAGGAGTAGTAGTTTGACAAGAACTACCCACACTATTCTCTGTGTTGGGGAGAAGGTCCGAAAGGTAACGGGAAAATTCCGACAGACTAGAATCGGTTAATTGTTTTGTAGTTTTTTCTTCCCCATTTGATGGCAGTAAATTGAGCACGATCGAAGTCTAAGTTTTTTGATGACATGGCCGAAATAATCTTAGACTTCAGTAGTTTTAGAGAATTAGCATAGTGCTTAATCAACACGTTCATGGTTTGATTGGCCCAATTTTGATTTGTCAAGTTCAAGTCGAATGTAATATCTGAATTTGGACGTGCCGGTTTGATGAAGGAGTTACGCTCCTCCACCTTCCTTGCTAGTGATTTTGGGAGGGTCGAATTGACTAGATTCTCCTCCAGTAACCCAATGTGGTGGATGCACTGCAACACACCGTACAGCAGTTTAACAAGTCCAGCAAAGGCCGAATCGGACTGATAAACCCTGCTTTTTGTTTTCGAATTGTTGGACGGCGGGTTACCAAAATCCCGTCCTCTACTACCCGTATTTGTGGCATTTTTTGTGGCCATTTTTGGTTTTAAGAACACACAAAAAGATTTATAGAAAGGTATCAACAAAAAAGAAATGAAAACGATCTCACCCAAAAAAGAATTATCCTCACAAAAAATATCCTCACAAAAAAAGAATCACTGTCTGGCTGGCTAACTAGTTTCGCTAATTTGCGCTTCATCAGAGCCAAAATAACGAATCCGAAGTAGGACTGGGCTGAAGGCCTTTTAAGCAAATATTGAGGCAAACATGTCAAATTGGTGAGTGGTCTGTTCACTGTGATGTTTGTAATTAATTAAGAGTTGACTGAACTGATTGTTGTTAGCAATTAACGTCACCTTCCTAGAGGCTTATTACACCAATGGTGACAATGGGTGAGTTCACTCCTTGGGTGCTAAGTAGGTACATTTTCTTTTGTTTGCTTAACAGTAATTGACAGTGTGTGTGTGTGTGTGTGTATGTATATGTATGTATATGTATGTATATGTATATATATGAATACGGTTGTGCAGTATATGACAACAAATGTACTGAATATAACTCCCATACATTTCACGTATTGTTTATATACATAATATGAAATATAAAACCTTTACCTTACCGTTATACAGGTACACATAATTATGTTAAAATTTTATTATTGTTGTATATTATAAAACGATGATTCAAGGCACCCCAAACTTGACAGTGTCAGTGATCTGGGGGTAATAAAAGGTTGGGGGGGGGGGGGGGGGGGGGGGGGGGGGGGGGGGGGGGGGGGGGGTAAAGGTATTTTGACATCACTTGCAGATTTAATTGCTTGTAGCTGTTTTTTACTTCATGTAATTTCTGTCATTCTGTTTATTCAACAATTCTTTATAAAATATTGTAAACTTTTCTTCTTTTTTTTTTCTTCTTTTTTTGGTGTGTGTGTGGGGGGGGGGGGGGGTATCACCGCTTATAAAAACAACGGAAGTGGTAGTGTTTATCAAATGTAAAATCATTTACCTTGGATGCCAAATAATATATACACCGCCTTTACAAAACCGAAACTACTTTTTATCAGCTGGCGATATCGAGGCGATCGATTCATTCAGAATTTATTTTATCCCACATTATTGTTTTTCATATATCTTCAAACCTTTATTAAAATAATAGTATTAAATCTTTGATCAGTTCAGCAAAGTCGGAATTGCCCGTAAATGTCAGACCAACAACATCTCCGGTTCAACTAACGGTTCATAAAAGATGAGTCAGCTTGTATTTCGTATCAACTTTTTTGTACCAACTATTGAGAGGCAAAATAAGGAGTATGTCTTTCCACAAGGTCGACCAACACACAACAATATATGGTAGCAATGTTTTCGACTTATTTTCTTTTATTTCCTTTTTGCTTTTCGTTTTTGTTTGCTGTCCATGTTCTTTTGTTGTTGTTTTGAGGGGTTTTTTTTGAAGGGTGTGGTGCCGCGCGGCCGCCCTCCTTTAATTTTCACGCAGCGAGAACCAATTTTTTATCTATTACAATTACTCTCCTATCTACCACACCCACACTCCTTCCGCCGGTGAAATACAGCAGTTATGGCATCCACCGGGCAAGTCCCTTGGTATAGTATCTATAAAAATAAACATTTTGAGAAATGGAAAAGCAATAGGTGTCGTGTACCCTAAGCACTGACCCTCACTGTTCTGTGGCATGAACTATTTGTGTATAAAATCAGTGATTTAATCGCTAGGAGAACGAACTAGTAACAGACTGAACCACTGAGGGCGTGGTTATTTTAAAATAAAAGTGTACATACCTCCGAATTCTTCCAGCGTCAATATTTCTGAACGTTACGAAAAACACTTCCTCGAATGTCACGTGATTTCTTGGAAAAGTAATTTTCTGTTTTAACATACTGATCAAAGCGAGACAACTCCATATACTTTGAACAATTTAAGAGTTATCTGATGAAAAGGTGGAATCTATATTTTTAATATATTGCGAATATGGAAAATAACTGTTTTAAATCATTCAATATATAGAATATTTAATATAAATTGTTGTATATAAGTTTTATTTCCCTTTAATTTTAATATTAGTGTTTTATATTAATTTTGTGTTTGCGTGTGCATATGGTTTAGTGACAGTTTGGCTGGGTGATTTGGTGGGGGTGGGTGTGTGTGTGGGAGGGGGTGGGGGAGTGCATCTGGCGGTGGCTGTTTCTTCTTCCCCCGATTGGAGCTCCTTTTAAGTACTCATGTTTAACGTTAATAACTATTTTATTTTAGATATTAGGTTACAAACATGCTTTTTAACACTCTTTTTACTATGTTTGTTATACATGATTTTAAAATGTTTTAATTAGAATAAATGGTTGTCTTTCTCGCAGTCTCTTTCTAACTGGTCCGAGTCTCTGTCAGTATGTCTCGGTATGTATGTATGTCTGTCTGTCTCTGTCTCTGTCTCTGTCTCTGTCTCTGTCTCTCTCTCTCTCTCTCTCTCTCTCTCTCTCTCTCTCTCTCTCTCTCTCTCTCTCTCTCTCTCTCTCTCTCTCTCTCTCTCTCTCTCTCTCTCTCTCTCTCTCTCTCTCTCTCTCTCTTCATTGCACATTGGAATTGGAAAACAATAATTAGAAATAATATAAAAATTCATAAATATTGATAAATTTATTAAAAAGGGGAATTGAAAATGGAGCGGACAACGGTTGGGATGGGGGCGGGGTGTGTGTGATGGAGGCTAGTTTTAGGGGGCGTTAGGCGTAGGCGGTTTCTGCCGTAGGAAAGCTAGGTTACACTGGCTCCCCTCCCTCTTCCCTTACCATCTCAACACTGAAGTCATCAATGGGACCTTTACCCCCTAAATAATCAAAAATATTAATAAAATAATAATTAATTAATTTTGGTATATTTGTTCTACGGTCAAGGCCCAACTTTTCTGCCTGATCTGCCTTGGCAATTCAAATATAATTTAAAAAAAAAAGTAGAATGAATTAATTTTTTAATTAAGTTAAAATTGGCGTTAAAGTTTATAAAGGGATATATATTGTTTTATTAATATTATGCTTATTACTGTTCAGACTATGCCATCCAAATTATACTTTCCCCTCGTTTTAGCAAAATATCAAAATTATCCCCATAAATTAAGTTCTGTCCGACGCCCGGCTCCCACCCAGAGCGAGTTTTAACGACTCAATGGGTAAGTGCAAGACTACTACACCCTCTTCTCTCTCACAGGCCATTAACAACTAACAACTCACTCATGTCCTGGACAGACAGCCCACATAGCTGAGGTGTGTGCCCAGGACAGCGTGCTTGAACGTGTGTGTGTGTGTGTGTGTGTGTGTGTGTGTGTGTGTGTGTGTGTGTGTGTGTGTTGAAGGAAAGAATGTAAAACGTGTTTAACGACTCGGGGCGGGATTTAGAATGTGTGTGTTATTCAGGGGCGGCTTCAGGATTATTTTAGGGAGGGGAAGGAAAGAATGTAAAACGTGTTTACGACTCGGGGCGGGATTTAGAATGTGTGTTATTCAGGGGCGGCTTCAGGATTATTCTAGGGAGGGGAAGGAAATAATGTAAAACGTGTTTAACGACTCGGGGCGGAATTTAGAATGTGTGTGTTATTCAGGGGCGGTTCAGGATTATTCTAGGGAGGGGAAGGAAAGAATGTAAAACGTGTTTAACGACTCGGGGCGGGATTTAGAATGTGTGTTATTCAGGGGCGGCTTCAGGATTATTCTAGGGAGGGGAAGGAAATAATGTAAAACGTGTTTAACGACTCAGGGCGGAATTTAGAATGTGTGTGTTATTCAGGGGCGGTTCAGGATTATTCTAGGGAGGGGAAGGAAAGAATGTAAAACGTGTTTAACGACTCGGGCTACTCTTTCCGATTAGCAGCAAAGGATATTTTATTTGCGCTTCCCACAGGCAGGATAGCACAAACCATGGTCTTTGTTGAACCAGTTATGGATCACTGGTCGGTGCAAGTGGTTTACACCTACTCATTGAGCCTTGCTGAGCACTCACTCAGGGTTTGGGGTCGGTATCTGGATTAAAAATCCCATGCCTTGACTGGGATCCAAACCCAGTACATACCAGCCTGTAGACCTGTGGCCTAACCACGACGCCATTTATGGTGCACAATTGTGTTGAATGAGATCTCACTTTCCATGAGTTATTTGTACATACCAAGTATGAATACATGGTCGGGTGGAGTGACTTCGTAGTAGCCGTGAAATGGCAAATTGGGGTGTGTGTGTGTGTTGATGTATATATGTATATATGTATACATGTTTGCGTTTTTCTTCATACCCTGGTGAATGTGAACGACATAACTTAGAATTAAATATTAAATTTGAAATGTATGTACAAATAATAACAATACAAATTCATATTTTAGTTTGCTTTTTTTATATATTTATTTTTGATTTATTTCTTTATTTATTACTCTGTTTTTCTTCTTTTTTTCTGTTTTTCTTTCATTTCTTTGTTCGGTGAGTTTTGTGTGGGGTTTTTTCTCTTCTAATGCGTGGGTGAATCATACGTACAATTATTTAGTCACTGGACGAAATATTTTGGTGAGGATCCTCCCAGAATGATTTTTCGTAGTGTACAAATCATCCCGAGTCAGTCACAAGTAGCCATTTAACATCCGTGAACATTTAAAAGTGAATACACCTTGAACGTTTCACGTGTTATAAAGATGTTTTTGTATTCAGAACCGTATTAGTCTCACTCAGACCTTGGGTACCATATTTTAGGGGGAAGTACAAAGTCTTGTAAAAAGAAAATCCTCTTTTCCACTAAGTAGCACTGCCGTAGGAAGCGCGGGGGGTGGGGGTGGGGGTGGGGGGGTGATTGGGTAGGGGACATGTGCTCCCCAAACTTTATAGCAGCAGCGATGGTTTATTTATTTAGGAATTGAACGTTATATTTTTCACGTTCATGCAATGATAAACACCAAAACCGTTTTACACACTGTATGAATGGTGTAGCCCACGCAGTAAATAGATACGAGATATATGACCTAGATCCCTCCCCCCCCCCCCCTCCCCGCCCCTTCTCAAGCGACGAAGACGACATAATACTAGTCTGGGAGTGGCAGTCATCTTTGTGCAAGAAAGATGAAATCTCCAGTAAAGGAGGAAATTTCGTGCCTCGGGTGCGGCTGTCCTCATACACACTAGGCAATAATTAGAGAATCATGAAATCAACAATTTAAAAAAAAAATTGTTGCCAAAACATACATACATACAAACACACCTTACGTTTCCGACTTCCTATAAACGAGTTCCAAGATTTAAAAATGAAACCTGTTCATCGGTTGTCATAGGATACCCTCCGTCTTGGTTCAAACAAAATGTTTTCGGTGATACAATAGCGACGTTTCGTATTCCACACGAATGTAATTTTCATTTATAAACTATATTTAGAAAAATAAGGCGCTCTAAATCCGTGAATGTATGCCTTGAATGACAGTTTTAGCATGAGTTAGTATATATATATAGTCATATACCTTATCATCAGTTCCCTTTTGATGCAAACGGACTATGTATAATGTGTGTGTGTGTGAGAGAGAGAGAGAGAGAGAGAGAGAGAGAGAGAGAGAGAGAGAGAGAGAGAGAGAGAGAGAGAGAGAGAGAGAGAGAGAGAGAGACACACACACACACAGACAGACAGACAGACATACAGAGTGTGGTATGTTGTGGTGTGTTTCCAACTGCTGTTAACGTTTCACTAGTTTATTGGGCCAAGCAATCTACAACAAAATAATAAGAAAAAGAAAATAATAATAATATAAAACACACACAACACGAACAAAAGCAAGGCAAACAAAACACACATTATTTATTCATTTATTATTCTTAAAATAACCACAATTACGACATATACGAATTACTGTATCATTAATATGTTATATTTATCGTCAACGTCCCTAACTCCGTTCGGTTTGTTTTATCGTGCACGATTCGTGCAATCAACATCCGATTTGGTGTCGTCTGCTTGTCTTTCATTTGTGAGGTTTTTCTTCACACTTCGAAAACATTTTCAATAACAATAAAGTTTTGTATCTCAATACAAAACTCATAACTTTACAAACCCTTAAGTTTGCTAAGTCGGTTTTTTTTTTGTGTTTTTTTTATTCCATAAAATTACCGATATCGGGTCCACATTACTCGTAGAAATTGACTTAACATGACCTCACATGTGATAGATCAACAAGGCCAAATCATTTAATTGTTATGCTTTTTAAGCCTCCTGTTGTTAGAATTTGTTTCCAATTATTATATTCGATCTGCAAAAGGTATGCTACATTTGTTTACCTCTACTGTAGTGATGATCCATTCATAACAATTGTAAATAATTTTTAGTGTATAAATTGTGTTAATTAAGAATCAATTCATTAAAAAATAATATTTTACAAACTATTCTTTGGTATGAAAGTAATACATATCTGTATTGACATTTCGGTAGTGTTAGCGATAAACGTTGGTGAAACGCGGACCGGACCAGAATGCTTGACAAACTGAATTTTTCCTTTTAAAAAAATATCAAAGTGTTCGTCAACTGTGCATAGATACCAAACATATATTTTTCATGTAGTTCCTCGTTTTCAATTTGTAAGGCCTTACAAATTGAAAACGAGGAACCGCACATGCGCGGACGATAATTTTTGCAAACGCATGCGCCTGAACGTAGTTAGAAACGTTGCATTCTTTCCTGTTTACTAGAGTGTGCTTCACTTTTGTTTACTTGAATCGATTTGTTTTACGTCCACATTGTTGATTCCTCACGTTAACTGATTGCAATCTATTTCGTTTCACGTATCGTAGCTGAAAAATGTAAAATAGTATTTCCGTAAATATCGTATTCGTGTTTTTGTCGTTAGGTGAACGCAGGATGGGACGTTGATGGTATATAAACAAATGCACACGATAAAATTTAAACATAAAACAAAATGTGTTCAATTTAAAATTTAAACATTACACGCACAAAAAAACAAAATTTACAAATTACAGTAACCAATACGTGAAAAATATATAATTCTCCTTATTCAAAATCTTCAACCTACGTCGTAGCGGTTGGCCAAATGCACGGACTAATTGTTGCTTCAATGTAAAGTTATGGTGTGCATCAACTAATGCCATTAATTAATTAACATAATTATCAGCGCATCATAGACCGTATCGTCAGTGACGTAGGAGGGGGACTCGATGGACAGCAAATTCCCCTTCGTCGGGCTCGGTCGGTAGCGAATGATATGCGTTGTGCTTCGGCTCACTAATGAGTTGGCGCACGTCCTCGATGTTGATCTTCATCAGCTGTTGGAACCGCGGATGGAGTTTGCCGGCCTTAAGTCACCATGGTCCCTCTGTTGGTTTCTCTGGCTTCGGCGGTTGAGTAGGGCGACTTGGCTTGGCTGGTGTGGCACTCGGGGGAGTGGTCGCCTTCCTCTTAACCACAGCCGTCTTCCGGGCCTGGGTCTCAACGGGTGTCACCGGTTTAATCGGCGACAGGTCCGGAAACCCAGAAGTGAAGGCAGGCGGAGCGGGTCTGATGTACGATGAACTGCAGAGTGAGTCAGGCACGTCAGTTTCCTCGGATCCTGTTGAGGGGACGTTGATGACTGGGGCCAAGACCACTTCCATCTTCGTCTTCCTCTTCAGTTGAGCGGCGTTGGGCGGTCCAGCAGACGGAGTCGCTGCCGGCGGTTTAGCCGCCGGTTTTGTCTCCCCCTGCGCCGCCGCTGGCGCACGTCTTCTCTTCCTCCATCTTCCCTTCTTCTGGATCCGGTCTCCGTACACCAAGGTCACGGTTGCCCGTGACCCGGTGTACGAGACTCGATACTCCAATAGCATTCCATATGTTTTCATCAAAAAAATTAAAATGTAAGAATCGACTGTAATGGAATATTAGCAATAACCCGCCTATTTATTACAACCAGACAGGATTAAAAAATACGTTCCACTAATTGGTCAACCACAGGACCAATCAGGGTCACCAAAGCTCCCAACCAGAATAGAACTCACTAATTACACCATCTCTCTTCCAGAAACATCAACTGAATGATATAACCAATCAACGACCGGAAAACTGTACATAACTGAGGACTGTTCATTAAAAAAGTATCCAATGTTATTATGCACTTTATGTGTGTAAGGTAAGTAGATACAATTCCTTTCACAGCAGACAAAGGTGAGTAATAGTCGCTACAAACAGACCAGACGATCGCCAATAGAAAACAAGATACAAGTAAGATTAGCTAACCACTTACCTAAATAACTAGATATTCATACTCCCCCGGGGGGCCCAGGGTGGGACCGGGAGGCATACCTATCGATACTCGTATGACTGTTGTGAATGAATGGTACCTACTACCTAAAAATTATGATATGCAAAGCACAAGGCTTTTTTAAAAACTACACTCACACTATAAGGGAAATCCCCTTCAAATTAGATAGCTAGAGTAACTAATAAACCCCCACCTCCTTGCATTCAATATGCAATTCAAGAAGAGGGGGGAGGGGAGGGGATGGGTGGCTTTGATCAGCCGTTGGAAACATAGAATACGGACTCAATACAATAAGAACAACCATAACACAAAAAAATAGGTAAACACGAACACGGCACTCTCAGCATATCATAGGGTGCATTGACTAATGATAACAATGCACCCGTCCATACGCAAAACCAAATAATGGCCCATCACGTACTCCAATAAGGAGTCGGACAAAAGAAACCGGCTCCGAGTACACCACTGCACTGCACCCAGAAGGGACTGGACAAAAGAATACCAGCCCCTTCCCCCAAACCCAAAATAAAACTATGGGCAACCTAGGGAGACACCTTACAGCACCAAGACGGTCATAATAAAGAGCCACTTTCAGAATACTAAAAGCAAAACCTATTGGCTCTCTTCACTATTTCAATTATAACGACCATCAAAATTGCGCCAAATTTCCTTCATGTAAAACGCGCACCTCTTCCTCTTTGACATAATCCTACTGGACTTTCAAAATTCCATAGCACCAAATACCCCCCGCCTGTCACCAACATTGGACTGCTGGTGCTCCCTTGCACTTGCCAGTGCAGGCGTTCCCTCTCTACAACCCTCCCCCAACCCTTTCCTGTCCAGCGTGTGCTACAACAGCTTGCTCTGAATGTGCACGTAAATCTCTTTGTCATTGTCATTGTCATTGTCATAGTGTAGGTGTTCGTACCGACAGATACCATGTCACATGGAAATTAATTAGCCGGAAAGGCGTCATGATTAGAGGTGTAGAGCAGGTAATTGATCTAAATCACCTGTTAAGTGTGTCAGGTGATATCCACATGTGTGATGGTTCCTGTAAGACATCCTAGTATGGTATGCGCGGCCAGGTGTTTTTGTAAGGCTGTCAATGACATACCAATACAATTATTGTGCAAGTGACAAAAAACACCTGTACGATTCTATTCCACCTGAGATTTACTATCGGTTTTCTGGCTCACCAGAGGGCAGATTCAGTGTGATGAAGCAACAGTAGGACGCAAAATCACGCCGCTCCAGTCTAATGACGTCAGGGGCAAGTTCACCTCAACCCAGACCTAATTTCAGCCAGTGAACGTTTTGCTAACGTTCATGAACTATTTGATTGGTTCCCGGCGTAGCCATTTGGTTTACCGTGAAGCGCATCAACCAGTTTAGCTGACGTTTTTCTGCACGGTTTGGCTGAACTCAACCCAGCCCTAAGTTCAGACAGCGAACGTTTCCCTAACGTTCGCGAACTATTTGATTGGTTCCCGGCGTGGCCATTTTGTTTACCGTGAAGCGCATAAACCAGTTTAGCTGACGTTTTTTCTGCTCGGTTTGGCTGAACTCAACCCACTCCTAAGTTTAGCCAGTGAACGTTTCCCTAAAGAGAATTTGCCTCAGCTGAGGGTGGAGGTAGGTCGATGCGCCTGACAGCGTACGAAAATGCACGTTTTTTGTGATCCTACTCTATATAAATAAGATTAAATTGTGTCCCCCCCACCCCCACTCAACTAGAGACTGGCCTCCCCACTACAGGTTCTCCTACCTCCCCCCCCCCCCCCCCACCCCATCCCCCAGCACTCCAGATATCGCTATTACTTCCTACGGGACCGTTCTCCGATTGTTTTTGCCCCGTACCAATCAGTGCCCCACTACAGGTATATCAAATACCGTGGTCTGTGTTGTCTTGTCCGTGAAAAGGAACATATATAAAATATCCGACCGGCCTCGGTGGCGCAGTGGTTAAGTCATCGGACTACAGGCTGGTAGGTACAGTGTTGGCAGCCCAATACCGGCTCCAACCCAGAGATAGTTCTTAAGGGCTCAATGGGTAGGTGTAAGGCCACTACACCCTCTTCCCTCACACTAATCACTAACCAACTAACAACTAATCCACTGTATCACAGCTGTACTTATTCCAATGAGCTGTGTCCTGTGCTAGTTTTATTTGAGTAAACTAGTCAGAGAGTGGCAGACATCTTTGTGCAAGAAGGATGAAGTCTCCAGTAAAGGAGGAAATCTCGTGCCTCGACTGGGATCCGAACCCAGTACCTACCAGCCTGTAGACCGATGGCCTACCACGACGCCACCGAGGCCGGTAAGGAGGATGAAGTCTCCAGGAAAGGAGGTAATCTCGTGCCTCGGGTGTGGCTGTCTTCATACAGACGAGGCAATCATTAGAGAATCATGAAATAAACAATTATTTTGCCACAATTTGCATCCATACACACATACAAACACACCGTACGTTTTCGACTTCCTATAAAAGAGTTCCAAGATTTAAAAATGAAACCTGCTCATCGGTTGTCATGGGATACCCTCCATCGTGGTTCAATCAAAATGTTTTGGGTGATACAATAGCGAGGATGTGTATTCCACACAAATGCATTTGACACTTATAATCCATATTTAGAAAAATAAGGCGCCCTAAATCCGTGAATGTATGCCTTTAATGATGTTTTATATCAGTTATATAATTAGTTAGCATATACTCATATACCTTATCATCAGTTCCCTTTTGGTGACAGCTGCAGAGAGAGAGAGAGAGAGAGAGAGAGAGAGAGAGAGAGAGAGAGAGAGAGAGAGAGAGAGAGAGAGAGAGATGGAGAGTATGGGCACAACGAAAGAAACAGAGAGAGAGAGAGAGAGAGAGAGAGAGAGAGAGAGAGTAAATGAATGAATGAAGAACGTTTAACGACACCCCAGCATAAAAAAACCCAAACAGAACGAACAAAAACAAGGCATTGTGACATACATTTATTATTCTTAAAATAACCACAATTACGACATATAAGAATTACTGTATCATTAATATGTTATATTTATCGTCAACGTCCCTAACTGCGTTATGCTTCCAACTTCGTTCGGTTTTTCTCGTGCACAATTCGCGCAATCAACATCCGATTTGTTGTCGTCTGCTTGTCATTCATTTGTGAGGTTTTTCTTCAGTTAGTGAACATTTTCATTAACAATAAAGTTCAGACAAGTAAGTATCTCAATACAAAACTCATAACTTTACAAACCCTTAAAACCATTAATTTTGCTAACTCGTTTTTGTTTATTCCACAAAATTACCGATATCGGGTCCAGAATCGTAGCTGGATAATGTAAAATAGTATTTCCGTAAATATCGTATTCGTGTTTTTGTTACGTGAACGCAGGATGGGACGTTGATGATGTATGAACAAATGTAGAAGGTAAAATTTAAACATAAAACCAAAATGTACAAATTACAGTAACCAACACATGAACAATATATAATTATCGTTATTCAAGTCCTCCAACCTACCTCATAGTGGTTGGCCAAATGCGCGGACTAATTGTTGCTCCAATGTAAACTTGTGATTCCATTAATTAGTGAAGATAATTATCAGCGCATCATACACTGTATCATCAGTGACGTAGGAGGGGGCACGCCGCCACCCCCACCCCCATCAACATTTTTCTTCAACTGCATTTCATTTTATAAAATAATACACACAATATGCCCCCCCCCCCCCCACCACCACCACTCCCACTATATCATCCTGGATACGCCAGTGTGTATCACTCCCACTATATCACCCTGGATACGTCAGTGTGTACCACTCCCACTATATCACCCTGGATACGCCAGTGTGTATTACTCCCACTATATCACCCTGGATACGCCAGTGTGTATCACCCCCACTATATCACCCTGGATACGTCAGTGTGTACCACTCCCACTATATCACCCTGGATACGCCAGTGTGTATCACTCCCACTATATCATCCTGGATACGCCAGTGTGTATCATTGCCTTTACGCGTGTTAACATCGTTTCAAGGAATCCTCCAACATTTTTCAACAATTCTATTCAGTTTTGTTTTTGTTTGTTGTTGTTGTTGTTGTTTTTTTTGTTGTTGTTGTTTTTTGGTTTCTTCAAACTAACACTTTTTGTTTTCGTCTTCTATTGTGTGTGTGTGTGTGTGTGGGGAGGGGGTATGGGTGTTTTTAACGTGATGTAGGACATAGGACGGGGCACGCCACTCCTCCTTCATGAATGTTTTTTTTCTCAAATATTTTATTTTATAAAATCATACATACAATATGGATCGCCCCCCCCCCCCCCCCCCCCCCCACCACCATTATATCACCCTGGCTATGCCAGTGTGTATCATTGCCTTTAAGTGTGTTAAAATCGTTTCAAGGAATGCCACAACATGTTTTTCATCTTCTTCTTCTTTTTTGTTTTTCTTTTTTTCTGTTTGTTTGTTTTGGGGGTTCTTTACGGGTGTTTTCAACGGTTGTAACGATGTGGTGTAGGGAACACACGCCACAAAACGTCAGAAATAAATGGAACTGTTTTTTTAACGATACATTTACTGACAAAGTTTTAACAAATGCAAGAACCTATACGTGCGGTGTCTTTGATGCAATTATTATTTCGGTGAATACCGAAACAGGTAAAAATCGTGCACAAATGTATAGTGATGTGAGACTTTTTCCCGCGCATTGTTATTAGGCATGGAAAAACAATCCTATGTGCATATATCAAGAAGGAGCACTTTAAACGTTATATTTATCAATGTGCAAGTGTATGTGCGTACGATTGTGTGTGCGCGTATGTGTGCGTGTTTGTGTGTCTGTCGGTGTGCCTGTGCATGTGTGTGTCTGTCTGTGCACTCGTACATGCATATGTATGTCTGTATCTAAGCTTTTCCAACAGAGCTAAGAAAAGACATTTAACTGGCTACTGCGCAAGAGTGGCACATTATACGAACACTACTACACCATCAAGTCAATGTATGTCCCGGGCCTCTGGGCCACAAATTGTAACATTTACATGTAAAACAACCAATACTGAATGGGGTGGAACCACGGACCATTTATACACAGGGGTCGAAATTGGCTGAAATTCCTGGAAACCAGAAATTCTGCCGGACTACATCAAAACCTACCAGACCAAACATGATCATAAAATATAAAGGAAAACATATATCCCAGCCCGTAGTGACGTTGACCGGCAAAAAGTGGTCGGGACGGCAGTATTTCGAGCACTGATTTATAAGAATGCAATGCTCTACTAGCTGGGCTGTTAGAGAAAGTCCCACCAGCTACTACTAGGAAGATGACTCCATACTAACACTACTCTACTATAACATAATCTCCAACTACAGGTTGTCATACTAAGAACATCAAACCAGGTATCTGTCCTTCAGTCACATCTGTCGATGGGTTTGGTTTGTTACTGTGTTTGTATTTCTGGCAGTTGAAGAACGAGCACACAAACGACCCGTTCTGTACTGTAGATCTGCCCGACCCCCCACAGTGTGATCTAGGTCCATCGATGTTAACAATCAGATTGTACTTCTTGTCTTTGCTCAGTTTTAGGGGTCGTGGAAACTCCACGTCATATGTTGTCGTCCCAGCTGCGACTGAGACTGACTTTGTCACTGATGAACCTTCGATTACGTCATCTGTTTTCAGGTCAGTTATGAAAGCTCTGACGTCATAATTTGCAGTGATTTTGTCATAGGGACCATACAACTGGAATCCTAGTAGTGATGCGTCTTGGTGTACAGAAAACATAATTCCATGATCAATATCAGTGGAACATATGCAAATAAAACATTGCTTTATGGTGAGACGCTGTATTATAATTTTATCTCGACGAACAACACCCATGCGCTTGTTGGCATTAAATGGTGAAACGTTTTCATCAGGACATACCATGTGTGCCAAGATGTTGAATTTTTCTGTGCCAGTCAGCAAGTTAGTTGGTGGTACATTTTTCACGAAATACTTCTGGTCAAGTAAGGGAAACCGCACGTGCTTTATGGCTTCCCCAAGCACATGTCGTCTGTTTTCTGAAGTTACATCTTTGTTTTGTTTTCTGCAGGCGCTCTCACTCCACGCCACAACAGCTTCAAAGACAGATTGTTCATCGGCCTCCAGTTCGTCCGCTTGTATGACCTTAACCAAGCATTCGTGACAAAGGTCGGTAACTCCAGATGATTTTAGAGCGGCATCTCCATTTTCCAAAATAAAAGTCTTAGCTTTTTCTTTCAATTCCTGCTCATCAAACACGTGGGCCTGTTCCAGTATCACACAGGCGTTGTCTGACGTCATCGATGACGACAAATACGTCAGGCACTTCTGTTCCAGGGTTTTGACGTCATACTTCTTTGATACGTACATCAAACCCATTACACTGGCACAATTCACTGTGACGTCATCTGTATAGAGGTACCTGTCAAATAATAATAAAAAGTGTCCTCATCTCACTTTCAAGCTGCAGTCCCTAGAATATATTTTATTATTTAAACATTTAGAATAGACGATCCAGTTCCGTTTGGTACATATAAGGCCCACTACAGCGATATCGGTTCGCTAGGCTCACTCATTTACATTATCTATGTCAAATACAAATGCAATGGCCAGCTGAGTTTCAATTCAATTAGCGGGACGTCAATCTAACTGGAACTTCACGCGATTTGCCCAGCCGCTGAGTTTCTCACATGATATTGTACACATTTTTAACTATTTAGATTGTAGGGTCGTCTCTCAACTCCAAAGCACATATCCTGGGCACAGCACCTTACCGGGATGGGGGGTGGGGGGGGGGGGGGGATACCTTGACATTCTCAACACTGGCCAGCTGTTGACATGGTCATCACAGTCTGGCATATAGTTTTAGAGGAAACATGTCATATTTTGTTGTATTAGTAGCAAGGACTCTTTTTATATGCACCATGTCAGAAACAAAGTAGCTGTTGACATAAGCGTCACAGGCAAAAGGGTGTCAACAATTACGTCACGCTCGGGGGGAGGGAGTAGGAGAGGGAATGTTCCGATTCACGAAACATTGTCAAGACCATATGTTATTCTTATTCATCACCCTATCCAATACAAAAAAATTGAATCTGTTTTTTTTCTATACATTGATTACCGAGCGTATACTTTTGACGATCACTGTTCATAGCGAACACAATCGAGTTTTTAATAATGCATTTGAGTTTGTATTTCAAATTAGTAAACAATGTTATAATATGGTATACATATTTTGTTTAATGACACCACTAGAGCACATTGATTTATTAATCATTGGATGTCAAACATTTGGTATTTCTGACATAGTCTTAGAAGAAACACGTAAAATTTTGTTTAATATAGCAAAGACTTTTTATATGCACCATCTCACAAACAGGGTAGCACATACCACGGCCTTTGATATATCAATCGTGGGCCACTGGCTGGAACAATGGACCCACTGACGGGGGATTGATCTACATTATCTATGGCAAATACAAACGCAATGGCCAGCTGAGTTTCGATTCAGTTAGCGGGAAGCCAATCCAGCTGGGACTTCACGGGATTTGCCCAGCCGGTGAGCTGTCATATGACACTTTTTTTTAAAACTATTTCGATTTTGGGGTCTCTTAACTGCAAAACATATATCCTGGGTATAACATCTTACTGGAATGTGTGTGTGCGTGTGTGCTTGTGTGTGTGTGTGGGGGGGGGGGGGGGGGGGGGGGTCCTTGAAATTCCCGACATTGGCCATATCTTAGGTATATCATATTACCAGGATGGGGGGGGGGGGGGTACCTTGAAATTCACGACACTGGACAGCTGTTGACATATTTTAGAGGAAACACGTCATATTGCGTTGTATTAGTAGCAAGGACTCTTTTTATATGCACAATGTCAGAAACAAAGTAGCACATACCACGGCCTTTGATATACCAGTCACGGGGCACTGGTTGGAACAATGGACCCACTGACAGGGATTTGATCCTAGGTCGACTGTCCATAACCGAACTCTTTACCAATGGGCTGAAACAGGGCTGGGGGTGGAGGGCACAGACGTCGGGCGTTGCCAGCAAATACAGAGGAAGTTGGCAATGATTTTTTTATATTTCAGTTGGAGGAGACCAGTGAATAATCTGACCACATCAGCTTGAGAGCTTGGACAATGTTCTCACTTGATACACCCACCACCAACAACAACAACAACACTATCACAACCACCACCACTAAAGACAGTCTTAGTAATAATAGTAGCAGCAGCTGTTAACATAAGCGTTACAGGTATAAAGGTGTCAAAAATTACATAACGCTCTAGGGAGTGGAGTGGGGGTGATTCACGACACATTGCCAAGGCCATATGCCATTCTTATTCATCACCCTATCCAATAAAAAAGGTCGAATCTATTTTTGTTTTGTTCTATGCAATATCTATTAATTTATTATTGAGCGTATAAATATTATTTGTCGATCCCTCTTCATAGCGAACACAAACGAGTTTCTATTAATGAATTTGAGTTTATATTTTGCATTAATAAACAATTTTATAATATGGTAACCCGAGACCGTAACTTTAAACAGAGAGAGAATAGGATTCGTTTGTTTGGGATTTTTTAATTTTTGTAAAAGATAAATCAAGAAGACGAGAGTAACAATAAAACCAAAGACGAATGTTACACCTTTTGATTAACGACACTAGTATCGACTATTGGATGTCAAACATTTGGTCATTCTGACATGCATTCTTAGAGGAAACACGTAACATTTTTGTTATTAGTAAGAAGGTATATTTGTATATGCACCACCTCACAGACAGGGTAGCATATACCACGGCCTTTGATATATCAGTCGTGGAGCACTGGCTGGAACAATGAACCCACTGACCGACTGCTCATAACCGAGCCCTTTACCACTGGGCTGAAAAGGGGGGGTGGGGTGGGGAGGGGGGGCACAGGCGTCGGATGTTGCCAGCGAATACAGAGGAAGGGGCGGGACGTAGCTCAGTGGTACAGCGCTCGCTCGATGCGCGGTCGGTCTGGGATCCATCCCCGTCGGTGGGCCCATTGGGCTATTTCTCGTCACAGCCAGTGCACCACGACTGGTATATCACAGGATTTGCTATCCTGTCGGTGCATATAAAAGATCCCTTGCTGCTAATCGGAAAGAGTAGCCCATGAAGTGGCGACAGCGGGTTTACTCTCTCAATATAAGTGTGGTCCTTAACCATATGTCTGACGCCATATAACCGTAATTAAAATGTGTTGAGTGCGTCGTTAAATAAAACATTTCTTTCTTTTTCTTTCAGTTGGAGGAAGACAGGGAATATTCTGACCACATCAGCTTGAGAGCTTGGACAATATTCCCACTTGATAAACACACAACCACCAAGAACAACAACTCTATCACTACCACCACCACTACCAACAATAGTCTTAGTAATAGTAGTAACAGCAGCAATAGTGCTATAGTTGTAACAGCAGTAAATTCAAGAAACATGACCAAGGTCTGATATACAAAGCACATCATAGTTGTGTGTCCTTCATGCTACTCTAGCTTACTAACTGGATAATATAATTACAGTACTGCAATTAATTTGGTTAATACTCTGACGCAAATCTTAGATGTATGATACGTGTTTTATAAACATAAAATTTACATACCTTAGAAACTGTTCAAATATGCCGGGTTCTACTTCCGGAATGACGATATCATCCTGCTCTGCCAATGGCCCGTAGAACATGGCCTCGAACACGCCGCTGCGGATACCGAGAATCAGTCTATGAGCCTGGACGTGCTTCTGTTCTCTCCCAACCCGAAATGTGACGTCATTGAACACTTTATTGTCAAGACAATGTCTGATACATTCCGTAAGAGATTTCCTGCTCTGCCAGGCTTCAAGGCCAGCCTCAGTCTGACTAATTGTTTTGCATGTCGCCATCTTGTCACTGAAAATATGCATAAAATAGCTTCCTTTTTTCTCTTTGTTTGAATATGCGGTTCAAGCATCAACAGAAACCATACACGGGACTAGGAATAGCTCCATGTCTATTTGTAAAACACTTTTTAAAATATTTTTAAAGGGACTACCCTGAGTTTTCTGCATTATAAGATATCTTCGACTAACATACATTTTGTAATGACTAGTATTAAACAATAAATATGTTTTCTTCTTGTGAATTACAGTGTCTGTATTGTCAACGTGTTTCTCACCGTCATAATATTTGTAAGTAGACCAAAACCAAATATTTTCGCAAGTGAAATAAATATCCGAAAACTCAGGATTGTCCCTTTAATTTGTGTTACTTATTTAATAAAGCAAAACAGCTTTATTTAATGTTTTTGTTAAGCATTATTTGATAAAATAACTCCCTCAAAATAACAAAAAAGAAAAAGAAAAAAACAACAACCGAAAAGCAAAGAAAACAACAAAACAAGAGCATTCACACGCACACGCACGAACACACTGTGACACACACCCAATGCAGTCACACATGCATACACACACACCACTGCGGTACTCTTGGTCCAGTAGTAGCAGTGATGATTTATATACATACATGCATACACACATACATACATACATACATACACACATACATAGCCCAGAGTGCATCGTGGTTAGCCTTGCAATTTGCGGGCGATTCGGTGCCACAGGTTCGAGTTCCAGCAACGACAAAGGACAATTTATGAGGCTAGAAAGGATTTAAGTACCCCCTGTGCCAGTGCGTTAATATCTATATATGTAACAGTCAACCTCGACATATATACAACGTATAGATATTCGTACATCAATACATACTAGCAGCATGGACCACTTTGTAAGGCCGGAAAGGATTTAATTAACGACTGTGCCAGTGCGTTACTATCTGTGTATGTGACAGTCAACCTCGACATACATACACTATATAGATATGCATACATTAATATGAATGAATGAATGAATGAATGTTTGTTTAACGACACCCCAGCACAAAAATACATATCGGCTATTGGGTGTCACAAATGGTGACATAAATCAATACATACATATATACATACATACATACCGGTATATACATAGATACACACATACATACATACATAGATGCATACATAACGGATTGATCAGCGAAATGTAATGTGTATACGCCGTAACTATTTTGCATTTGTGTGCGTGTCTCTCTCTCTCTCTCTCTCTCTCTCTCTCTCTCTCTCTCTCTCTCTCTCTCTCTCTCTCCCTCTCCCTCCCTCTGTGTGTGTGGGGGGGGGGGGGGGGGGAATTTCTAGTGGGAGGCACAAGCCAGATTTTAATATTTATATGGAGTAGAACGAAAACAAACGTGGAACACATCTCTCCCCCACCCCATCGGCTCCACCGGTTTCTACGGGCTTGTATCTATATTTTGTTTGTATTTTTTTTTAACTGTTAGTTTGTTGGGTTTTTTGTTGTTTTTTCTGTGGTTGTTGTTTTTTTATGGATAAACTTACAAAAGTGTCTTATTTTTAAGTAGGTCACATTCATAGACGTCCTAAAAATGAGGTTAAATGAATGAAAGAAATCAAAATTTATTAGCACTGTGTCATTCCCACCTCACCTTTTATATTTGCCCGTCGACCCAAAACAAGGCTCGAATATGAACCAAGTGGACCTCTTTTCTATTTTGTTTTTGCACCAATTGTTTCAGCGGGGGGGGGGGGGGGGGGGGGGATCGGGGTCATCCCAACAACCCGAACACCCCCCAGCCTACGCCCCGGATATATTACTTTTTAACATATCAATTAATAAGTATGTTTATTAAAATGTGTGATTCCAGGAAAGGGTCTAGAATAGTTCGGTCTGAATTTGTTTGGATTACATTCACTCTCTATGTGTCTCCCCCTTTTTCTAGGTAGGGGTCCAATTTTTCTTTTTTAGGCCTAGAACAAAACATAGCATGTCATGTTTATATCACATCACATACATAGCACATTCATCTGAAAACAATATCCTGACGAAATATAACAGTAAATAAAATGTGTTGAGTGCGTCGTTAAATAAAGCATTTCTTTTTTTCTTTCTGAAAACTATAATACGGTATTGTTGTAGCAGGTGGGACCTCCAGCAGCTGCTCTGCCCCAACCGCCCGTCCCCCACCCCACCCCTTCTGACGCTTTGCGTTATTAGTTGGGATATCATGTTACACAGACTTTCTCATAATGAATGAAATCTGTAACCACAACACAAATAAAGAAATAGAAAATTTACTAAAATAGCATTGAGTTAAATAAGTTTTCTTTTGTTTGCAAGAGCCCGAGAACCGACAGTTAGGTTGATCTCCCCTCCCCCCCCCCCCCGTTGAGTCTGCACAATATGACTACCCCCCCCCCCCCCCCCCCCGCTTCCATTTCTTCACAGGATAGAATTATATTCATACAGGCGTGTGTTCTGGAAATTATACATGGGGGGGGGGGGGATAGACTGGTCTGTTACTTAGAGGCAAAATAAGGAGAATGTCTTTCCACAAAGTCTACCAACACACAACACACAACGATATATACTGAGAGGCATAAATAACGCAGTGGGTATTTAGCTCATATTTTCTTATAGAAATATAATGTCATTAATATTTGTCATGCAGACAAATGGCATATTGGTAACAACTGTAACTGACAGAAGATATTGTTCAAATGGGAATTTTTGTTAATAAAATGTGGTTTAAAAAAACAAAACACACCACAACTGGGGGTTTTGGCAACGTTAATGTCCTTTGAATGTAAATCATGTTGGTCCGGCCAGTGTGTGAAATTGCTGCCCATATCATTTCTTTTTTGTGTGTTTTTTTTTTTTTCCTTCTTTTTTTTATGAGAATTGAGAAAAAAGGGGAGACGTTTGATAAAAATAGGCGAAGTGGACATTTATCGATACATTTCGTAACTTTTCGCCATGTACCGCTCTCATTAGGAAAAATTTCAAATTATACACTCAGATATAATAGAAATATTTCGATATTAAATACTATTACTTCCTGTAATAAAATTTAAACAAAGAATTGTATTTTTTATTAGAAACTTGATACTTTAAAGTTTTTTATTTTTCGCTAAGTTAAAATGAATTTAATTGGTCTCCACAGATGGCGCGACATGCGTCGATATACAGTCTGGCGCCAAAGTAAAAACACGGACCGACAAGGTTACATGTGACCTAGGACACCAAACAAGTCGAGGTCTTAACGGTCACGTCTGTCGTGTGATTTTGTTTTTTTAAACCGAAGTAGGCCAACATATACTGACGGGCAAAAGAAAGTATACCGACGAAATATAAAACGAAAATAAAATAACTAAAACATATTTATTATAACATTCACATTTATTGAAAAGTTTATACATTTGAACAATACCTACAGGTTGCATGATAATGTTCGATAGACACGTGGGGTCAGTTTGTGAATTGACACAATGCGCTGAAATAAACACGGTCAACTTTTCCAGTAAATGTGTAGGCAATGAATGTCTAATAACGGGTATGGCCACCCTGAGCATCAATACACGCCACGACACGACGTCTCATGGAACGGGTCAATCGCCTGTTGACGTCATTGGGCATTATTTTCCATTCTTCTGCCAGAGCCTGTGCAAGCTGTTGTCCGTTACCTGGGGGGGGGGGGTTGGGACGTCGTCGGATTCGTGTATCAAGTTGATCCCAAAGGTGTTCAAGCGGGGACACGTCTTGAGATCGAGCTGGCCAAGGTAAAACATCGATGTTGTTAGCTTGTATGAAGTTCTGTACTATCCGAGCAGTATGGGGCCTGGCGTTGTCGTGTTGAAATATGGTTCCACGTTGCTGTTGTTGAAGAAATGGAAGAAGCACGGGACGCAGGATTTCATCACGATATCTAACCGATGTTAGATTACCATCGATGACGACAAGTTCCGTCTTCTGGTCACCACAAATACCGCCCCACACCATCACACTACCTCAGCCGTTCTTTCTCCTCTATGTCTGTAAACTCGAACTCTGCTGTCGGACCTGTAGAGAGAGAACCTGCTTTCATCTGAAAACAGCACCCTCTGCCTCTGTTGAAGTCGCCATCGAAGTACTGTTCTGGCCCATCGTAACCTCCGGACGCGATGATCACGTGTTAGAACTGTTCCTCTATATGGTCTGTAGGCACGAATTCCATCTGCTCTTAGTCGCCGTGCCACAGTGCGTCGTCTTACAATACGACCCAAAGCATTAGATGAATATGACGTCACGGAACGGCCTGAGTGTAATAAAGTTATGTTCTGTTCTGTCAAGAACCTATTGCGTAAATGTAACGTTCGCAGATAGCGGTCTTCCCGCGGTGTTGTAACACGTGGTCATACGCTACGTGGTAGGTCAGTTGTTCTTCCTGTCTGCCTAAATCGTCTCATTAATCTCACTATCGTTGTTTTGGTGCAAGCAAATCGTCGTGCAATATCGGTGTACGCTGTTCCCACCTGCACCATACCAATGGCGCGTTCCCTCTGTTCTGCCGTTAGACGTGGCATATCTTGGGTAATTTTATGACCAAGTGGACTCTGCACATTCATACTGCTGCGTTTTTATACACATTTTGCATGTGCGACTTAAGAAGTCCATGCAAAACGTTAAATTGATTTTTCACCAATTGATTGCGACAACAATGGCCAATGTCAGAACAGGGAGTGGTGTTTGCATGGACGATGTCAATATTATCGAGTTTTTATGTTATGCACTTTGACTATCGGTCTGATATAAGAACATATTTAAGAAATCATTGGTATACTTTCTTTTGCCCGTCAGTATATTACAGCGACTTCGATTTCCCACTATTGTTAATAACTTAATAATAAGCGACCTGAGCTGATATTCGACAATGAAGATATCGAGGAATATTGTAATTCACGCGTTTGCCAGCAGTTCCTCTCTGATAGTCAACACGTCATTTTAGTATAAAAAAGAAATGTGCAGGCACTGCGGAAACAAGTAGATATTGGGGGTGGGGGTGGGGATGGGGGTGGGGATGACTGAGATCGACGGCACACAGCAGTTTCTAGGGGTTCGGGGGTTTGTTCTCCCGTAATATATTGAAATCTAGATGTCCTGAAATGCAATTTCCTGCATTCTGGAAGTAAAATGCATCTCTGCCTTAAGATTTACTACCAATAATATTTCTTAATCAGAATTATTGGGGGGGGGGGGGGGGGGGGGGGGGGGGGGGGGGGGGGGGGAGGAAGGGGAGCGCAGCAAACCGCTGGTCCGCCGTGCCTGATGTGCGACGACACCTCATCCCATTTTAAAATACGGTGACCGCCACGTTACGTCTAGAAATAAACTAGCGTCGCCCACATAGGTTACTCTTATCCAGTAGCCACTCATTACATTACAGTACTCATTTGAAGGGTAGAACCAGCCTCGGTGGCGTCCTGGTTAAGCCATCGGACATAAGGCTGGTAGGTACAGGGTTCGCAGTTTTAGCGACTCTATGGGTAGGCGTAAAACCATCTTCTCTCTCACTAACCACTAACAGCTAACAGCTAACCCACTGTCCTCGACAGACAGCCCAGATAGCTGAGGTATGTGCCCAGGGCAGTGTGCTTGAACCATAATTGGATATAAGCACATAAATAAGTTGAAATGAAATGAATGAAATGAAATGAAGGGTAGAAATAGAAATAAAAAAATATTTACATAAAACTACCTCTTTATAAACATTGTTATACTTTAGAAACAAATTGCGTGTGCCCATTGAAACCGATCTTTGCCAAGTATAATACATTAGAAACTATTTACATAACAACTACCTCTTTATAAACATTGTTATACTTTAGAAACAAACTGCGAGTGCCCATTGAAACCGATCTTTGCCAAGTATAATACATTAAAAAATAATAATAATTTGGGAGACTCAAAAATTGCACTGGCAAGTCAAAGTGCTGACATGACTCGCCCGAATGGAAAACAAACACACAAAAAAACTCCCAAGTGCACACCATGTAAGTATCACGTGACCCACTACAACCGCTATCTACGGTCTTTCAGGTTGATTAAATGTTATTGGTGTATTATCTGGGTGTTTTGATCCAGTACTTATGTGATAAGATTTCTCTTTTAAAAAGTTAACATTATCGGCAATGGTAACTGATTAGCTAAATAAAAACCTTCACACGACATGACACGTGATACGATTGTCGTGAAACACTATTTTCTATTTGGTGACGACGTGTATATTTATGATCACACGACGACGTGTTCTGTTTCTCTGTCACCTGAATTGAAATCCCCGATAACTGTCGGTGTGAACGTGACCTACCGTGTCACGAGGTATGTGTAGATAGACGGGTTTTACAAGGGTGGTACATTCTTTGGCCCAGTTCATCGAGATAAATAAAACCTCGATGTTTATCCTAACAACGCTATCTGCCTTTAACAAAAAGGTGGCCGTTTGCTTGGAACGAAATTACGGTCAAAATAACGATACAAAAATGTATTATTATTTAACGATACCACTAGAACACATTGATTTATTAATCATCGGCTATTGGATGTTAAACATTTGACATAGTCTTAGAGAGGAAGCAAGCTATATATTATTATTTAACGACACCACTATAGCACATTGATTTATTAATCATCGGCTATTGGATGTTAAACATTTGACACATAGTCTTAGAGAGGAAGCAAGCTATATATTTCCATTAGTAGCCATTCGTACTTTTATATGCAACATTTCAAGCATATTCCTGTGAAAGCTATTACTTTTTTAAGATATCGATTAATAATGTGGGTTTTTTTTGTTGTTGTTGTTGTTGTTGTTGTTTTGTTTTTGGGTGTTTTTTTTGTTTTTTGTTGGGGGGGGTGGGGGGGGTATAAAATGTATTGCTCCAGGAACGTTTCTAGAAAACTTAGGTAAGGTAGGTCGCATGAAAACTATTACTTTTTAACATATGAATTAATAAGTATGTTTATTAAAATGTGTGGTTCCAGGAACGGGTCTAGAAAAATTAGGTATGATAGGTCGGATTTAAAAAAATTAAATTCACTCTCTATGTGTCCCCCCCATTTTAGGTAGGGGTCCAATATTCTTTTTTTTACGCCTAGAACAAACCATAGCATGTCATATTTTTATATCACATCACATATATAGCACATTCATCTAAACACAATAATACGGTATTGTTGTAGTAGGTGGGACCTCCAGCAGCAACTTGTGCTGTTCTGTCCCTACCGCCCTCCCCTGCCCCCACCCACGCCCCACCCCTTCTGGCGCTTCACGTTACTAGTTGGGATATCATGCTACACAGACTTTCTCATAATGAATGAAATCTGTAAACGCAACACACAAATAAAGATGTAGAAATAGAAAATTTACTAAAATAGCATTGAGTTAAAATAAGTTCTCTTTTGTTTGCAAGAGCCCGAGAACCGACAGTTAGGTTGATAACCCTCGCCCCCCTCCCCCCCCCCACTCCATTGTTTCTGTATGACTACTCGCCCACCCTCCATGTCTTCCCCAGCTAGAATTATAATCATACAGGCGTGTGTTCTGGAAATTATACATGGGGGGGGGGGGGGGAGTGTGTGTGTCTAGACTGGTCTGTCACGTTTCTAGGTGTGGCTTTGAGTCATGCTTCCGCGAAAAGTTTATTTAATAGAAAGAGAATTGAGCAGAGGGGGCAGGGGAGGGGGTGGGGGGTGTCGATCCCCGAAACCACCTTTTTTAATAAAAGCCTATTGTATACAGCTCACAGTTCAGATTTTAAAATAACAACTATGCGATACCATTATGTCAACTGGAAAATCAATATGTGTACTGCACCCCGTGGTTTGACCTCCGCAGTGATTTGATATGAACTGGTACTATATATATAAAACCAACGAACTACTCGCTAGCAGAACGAAGCGACAGAACACCAGTAATAGACTGGACAACTGATGACATGATTAGTTAGAAATGAAAGTGAACATACCTCAGAATTCGTCCTGCTTCAAAATGCCTGATCTGGTTGTGAATTACTTCCTTGTAGCTTTATATGACGTATGTCTTTTTCCTGGAAGAGTACGTTTCAATTTACCACTGCGGTATAAACGAGATAACTCTAGTTTAGCTGTAAACTAGCTCGAGTACTCTGCCGTCAAAGAGCAAGATGGACATGTTACTCGTGATGGTTCTATTGCCGATAATGTTAACGTTTACTAATAAAACTGATATAAGCAGCGTATTAACACACCCAGGAAGTACAGCAATAGAAGGTGTGGCACCTCACATCTAATCTACCTTCAAGAAAATGGTGGGTCGCATACCATTTAAGAGATTTAATTAATGTTTTTAATAGCAACCGTCATTTTTGCTGAAAATTGCAGTTCCATTTTGGGGGGTACCACGCATTAGTTTCAACCTCAGATATATACTGCATAACAACTGTGTAGCAAATAAAAGTGTATTTATTCATTGTCAATGGATAAAAGTATTTGCACAAATAATCAATATCACATATTACTACCAATCACACCCACATCTGCTTTTACTCGAGTGTAAATATTTGACGGTGCACACGGAACTCTATTCTTTGGTACTATGCAACCTGATACAGGCGCTACTGTAAACCATATATATATAGGCTCGAAGGAACAGTATCGGGAGAGGGGTGGGCTCGATCGCCGACGATGGAACCACAGTTTTTGTGGCATAAGCCACATTTTTATATTTATTTATGTCTATAGAATATGTCAAAAAGGCCGTACATGTTTGTCCTTAACTGGAGAGAGCCCCCCCCCCCCCCCCCCCCCCCCCCCCAGCGGTTCCTTATGGCCTGATATGTTGTACTATACCAAAGAAAGTATTAGTGGTGATGATTATAACGTTTGTAGTTTTCTTTTTTTAAAACCCACTATATACGCAATATATAAACCAAACTAACCCATAATTATGAATACTATAACCTCTCCCCACGGTATTACCTGCAGAGAGTGTAGCATTTCATGGCTCATTTTCGATATAACTGGATGTTTATACCATACGAATTGTACTTCTTTTCTTCACAGAATCACTGGTTCCCCATATCTGTTTCAGGCACACGGCTACTTGACACAGTCGTACTGGATGAAATAAAACTGGCGAGATAAATCTTTCTTCTACTCTATATAAATAAGGTTTCAGGCACACGGCTACTTGACACAGTCGTACTGGATGAAATAAAACTGGCGAGATAAATCTTTCTTCTACTCTATATAAATAAGGTTTCAGGCACACGGCTACTTGACACAGTCGTACTGGATGAAATAAAACTGGCGAGATAAATCTTTCTTCTACTCTATATAAATAAGGTTTCAGGCACACGGCTACTTGACACAGTCGTACTGGATGAAATAAAACTGGCGAGATAAATCTTTCTTCTACTCTATATAAATAAGGTTTCAGGCACACGGCTACTTGACACAGTCGTACTGGATGAAATAAAACTGGCGAGATAAATCTTTCTTCTACTCTATATAAATAAGGTTTCAGGCACACGGCTACTTGACACAGTCGTACTGGATGAAATAAAACTGGCGAGATAAATCGTTCTTCTACTCTATATAAATAAGGTTTCAGGCACACGGCTACTTGACACAGTCGTACTGGATGAAATAAAACTGGCGAGATAAATCTTTCTTCTACTCTATATAAATAAGGTTTCAGGCACACGGCTACTTGACACAGTCGTACTGGATGAAATAAAACTGGCGAGATAAATCTTTCTTCTACTCTATATAAATAAGGTTTCAGACACACGGCTACTTGACACAGTCGTACTGGATGAAATAAAACTGGCGAGATAAATCTTTCTTCTACTCTATATAAATAAGGTTTCAGGCACACGGCTACTTGACACAGTCGTACTGGATGAAATAAAACTGGCGAGATAAATCTTTCTTCTACTCTATATAAATAAGGTTTCAGGCACACGGCTACTTGACACAGTCGTACTGGATGAAATAAAACTGGCGAGATAAATCTTTCTTCTACTCTATATAAATAAGGTTTCAGGCACACGGCTACTTGACACAGTCGTACTGGATGAAATAAAACTGGCGAGATAAATCTTTCTTCTACTCTATATAAATAAGGTTTCAGGCACACGGCTACTTGACACAGTCGTACTGGATGAAATAAAACTGGCGAGATAAATCTTTCTTCTACTCTATATAAATAAGGTTTCAGGCACACGGCTACTTGACACAGTCGTACTGGATGAAATAAAACTGGCGAGATAAATCTTTCTTCTACTCTATATAAATAAGGTTTCAGGCACACGGCTACTTGACACAGTCGTACTGGATGAAATAAAACTGGCGAGATAAATCTTTCTTCTACTCTATATAAATAAGGTTTCAGGCACACGGCTACTTGACACAGTCGTACTGGATGAAATAAAACTGGCGAGATAAATCTTTCTTCTACTCTATATAAATAAGGTTTCAGGCACACGGCTACTTGACACAGTCGTACTGGATGAAATAAAACTGGCGAGATAAATCTTTCTTCTACTCTATATAAATAAGGTTTCAGGCACACGGCTACTTGACACAGTCGTACTGGATGAAATAAAACTGGCGAGATAAATCTTTCTTCTACTCTATATAAATAAGGTTTCAGGCACACGGCTACTTGACACAGTCGTACTGGATGAAATAAAACTGGCGAGATAAATCTTTCTTCTACTCTATATAAATAAGGTTTCAGGCACACGGCTACTTGACACAGTCGTACTGGATGAAATAAAACTGGCGAGATAAATCTTTCTTCTACTCTATATAAATAAGGTTTCAGGCACACGGCTACTTGACACAGTCGTACTGGATGAAATAAAACTGGCGAGATAAATCTTTCTTCTACTCTATATAAATAAGGTTTCAGGCACACGGCTACTTGACACAGTCGTACTGGATGAAATAAAACTGGCGAGATAAATCTTTCTTCTACTCTATATAAATAAGGTTTCAGGCACACGGCTACTTGACACAGTCGTACTGGATGAAATAAAACTGGCGAGATAAATCTTTCTTCTACTCTATATAAATAAGGTTTCAGGCACACGGCTACTTGACACAGTCGTACTGGATGAAATAAAACTGGCGAGATAAATCTTTCTTCTACTCTATATAAATAAGGTTTCAGGCACACGGCTACTTGACACAGTCGTACTGGATGAAATAAAACTGGCGAGATAAATCTTTCTTCTACTCTATATAAATAAGGTTTCAGGCACACGGCTACTTGACACAGTCGTACTGGATGAAATAAAACTGGCGAGATAAATCTTTCTTCTACTCTATATAAATAAGGTTTCAGGCACACGGCTACTTGACACAGTCGTACTGGATGAAATAAAACTGGCGAGATAAATCTTTCTTCTACTCTATATAAATAAGGTTTCAGGCACACGGCTACTTGACACAGTCGTACTGGATGAAATAAAACTGGCGAGATAAATCTTTCTTCTACTCTATATAAATAAGGTTTCAGGCACACGGCTACTTGACACAGTCGTACTGGATGAAATAAAACTGGCGAGATAAATCTTTCTTCTACTCTATATAAATAAGGTTTCAGGCACACGGCTACTTGACACAGTCGTACTGGATGAAATAAAACTGGCGAGATAAATCTTTCTTCTACTCTATATAAATAAGGTTTCAGGCACACGGCTACTTGACACAGTCGTACTGGATGAAATAAAACTGGCGAGATAAATCTTTCTTCTACTCTATATAAATAAGGTTTCAGGCACACGGCTACTTGACACAGTCGTACTGGATGAAATAAAACTGGCGAGATAAATCTTTCTTCTACTCTATATAAATAAGGTTTCAGGCACACGGCTACTTGACACAGTCGTACTGGATGAAATAAAACTGGCGAGATAAATCTTTCTTCTACTCTATATAAATAAGGTTTCAGGCACACGGCTACTTGACACAGTCGTACTGGATGAAATAAAACTGGCGAGATAAATCTTTCTTCTACTCTATATAAATAAGGTTTCAGGCACACGGCTACTTGACACAGTCGTACTGGATGAAATAAAACTGGCGAGATAAATCTTTCTTCTACTCTATATAAATAAGGTTTCAGGCACACGGCTACTTGACACAGTCGTACTGGATGAAATAAAACTGGCGAGATAAATCTTTCTTCTACTCTATATAAATAAGGTTTCAGGCACACGGCTACTTGACACAGTCGTACTGGATGAAATAAAACTGGCGAGATAAATCTTTCTTCTACTCTATATAAATAAGGTTTCAGGCACACGGCTACTTGACACAGTCGTACTGGATGAAATAAAACTGGCGAGATAAATCTTTCTTCTACTCTATATAAATAAGGTTTCAGGCACACGGCTACTTGACACAGTCGTACTGGATGAAATAAAACTGGCGAGATAAATCTTTCTTCTACTCTATATAAATAAGGTTTCAGGCACACGGCTACTTGACACAGTCGTACTGGATGAAATAAAACTGGCGAGATAAATCTTTCTTCTACTCTATATAAATAAGGTTTCAGGCACACGGCTACTTGACACAGTCGTACTGGATGAAATAAAACTGGCGAGATAAATCTTTCTTCTACTCTATATAAATAAGGTTTCAGGCACACGGCTACTTGACACAGTCGTACTGGATGAAATAAAACTGGCGAGATAAATCTTTCTTCTACTCTATATAAATAAGGTTTCAGGCACACGGCTACTTGACACAGTCGTACTGGATGAAATAAAACTGGCGAGATAAATCTTTCTTCTACTCTATATAAATAAGGTTTCAGGCACACGGCTACTTGACACAGTCGTACTGGATGAAATAAAACTGGCGAGATAAATCTTTCTTCTACTCTATATAAATAAGGTTTCAGGCACACGGCTACTTGACACAGTCGTACTGGATGAAATAAAACTGGCGAGATAAATCTTTCTTCTACTCTATATAAATAAGGTTTCAGGCACACGGCTACTTGACACAGTCGTACTGGATGAAATAAAACTGGCGAGATAAATCTTTCTTCTACTCTATATAAATAAGGTTTCAGGCACACGGCTACTTGACACAGTCGTACTGGATGAAATAAAACTGGCGAGATAAATCTTTCTTCTACTCTATATAAATAAGGTTTCAGGCACACGGCTACTTGACACAGTCGTACTGGATGAAATAAAACTGGCGAGATAAATCTTTCTTCTACTCTATATAAATAAGGTTTCAGGCACACGGCTACTTGACACAGTCGTACTGGATGAAATAAAACTGGCGAGATAAATCTTTCTTCTACTCTATATAAATAAGGTTTCAGGCACACGGCTACTTGACACAGTCGTACTGGATGAAATAAAACTGGCGAGATAAATCTTTCTTCTACTCTATATAAATAAGGTTTCAGGCACACGGCTACTTGACACAGTCGTACTGGATGAAATAAAACTGGCGAGATAAATCTTTCTTCTACTCTATATAAATAAGGTTTCAGGCACACGGCTACTTGACACAGTCGTACTGGATGAAATAAAACTGGCGAGATAAATCTTTCTTCTACTCTATATAAATAAGGTTTCAGGCACACGGCTACTTGACACAGTCGTACTGGATGAAATAAAACTGGCGAGATAAATCTTTCTTCTACTCTATATAAATAAGGTGTGGGACGTAGCTCTGTGGTACAGCGCTTGCTTGATGCGCGGTCGGTTTAGCATCGATCCCCGTCGGTGGCCCCATTGGGTTATTTCGCGTTCCAGCCAGTGCACGACGACTGGTATAACAATTGCCGTGGTATGTGCTATCCTGTCTGTGGCATGGTGCATATAAAACATCCCTTGCTGTTGATCGAAAAAGAGTAGCCCATGCAATGGCGACGGCGAGTATTCTCTCAAAATATATATACCTGTGTGGTCTTTAACCATATAACCGTAAATAAAATGTGTTGAGTGCGTCATTAAATAAATAATTTCCTTCCTTCCTTATTTTTATATGCATCATCTCACAAACAGAGTAGCACATACCACGGCCTTTGATATATCTGTCATGGGACACTGGCTGGAACAATGGACCAACTGACGGGGATGGATCGTAGGCCGACTGCAAATAACCGATCTCTTTGCCACTGGACTGAAAGCGGGGTGGGGGTGAGGGGCACATTTCCTTCCTTCTACTCTATATAAATAAGAATAAAAATACGCCTTTTGGCACCACCCCCACTAGTGAATGTGTCTCCTTCACAGGAGATTACACCCCCCCCCCCCCCCCCAAACACACACAAAACACACACACACACACACACACACACCACAACGTACGTACACGCACACACACATACCAACGCAACGTGCGCACTCACACACACTCACACACACTCACACACACACACACACACACACAGAGAGAGAGAGAGATACACTCCAGATATCGTTCCTATGGGTGAGGACAGCACAAATCACGGCGCTTGGTATATGATTCTTCCTCAGTTCACACACACACACACACATACACACACACACACACACACACACACACACACACACACACACACACACACACACACAATCCTCGCACAAAAGTAATAACCAGGCACGAGTACATTAAACAACATATAAAGAGAGACAAAGACAGGGACAAAGAGAGAAATGCATCATACATATACACAAGCAGAAAGATAGACGATGTCCTGTAGTACTAATACACCCTAGGTTCAGTTTATACTGAGACACAACATCGTTGGTGGGTTTAATCTGAAATCAGCTAGAAGTGGTACTGTGTTAGGTGTCCTGTAGTACTAATACGTCATAGGTTCAGTTTATACACAGACACAACATCGTTCGTGGGTTTAATCTGAAATCAGCTAGAAGTGGTACTGTGTTAGGTGTCCTGTAGTACTAATACATCATAGGTTCAGTTTATACACAGACACAACATCGTGTGTGGGTTTAATCTGAAATCAGCTAGAAGTGGTACTGTGCCAGGTGTCCTGTCAATGTCCTGTAGTACTAATACATCCTAGGTTCAGGTTTTACTGAGACACAACATCGTTGGTGGGTTTAATCTGAAATCAGCTAGAAGTGGTACTGTGTCAGGTGTCCTGTCAATGTCCTATAGTACTAATAAATCCTAGGTTCAGTTTATACACAGACACAACATCGTGTGTGGGTTTAATCTGAAATCAGCTAGAAGTGGTACTGTGTTAGGTGTCCTGTCAATGTCCTGTAGTACTAATACATCCTAGGTTCAGGTTATATTCAGACACAACATCGTTTGTGGGTTTAATCTGAAATCAGCTAGAAGTGGTACTGTGTTAGGTGTCCTGCCAATGTCCTGTAGTACTAATACATCCTAGGTTCAGGTTATATTCAGACACAACATCGTTTGTGGGTTTAATCTGAAATCAGCTAGAAGTGGTACTGTGTTAGGTGTCCTGTCAATGTCCTGTAGTACTAATACATCCTAGGTTCAGGTTATATTCAGACACAACATCGTTTGTGGGTTTAATCTGAAATCAGCTAGAAGTGGTACTGTGTTAGGTGTCCTGTCAATGTCCTGTAGTACTAATACATCCTAGGTTCAGGTTATATTCAGACACAACATCGTTTGTGGGTTTAATCTGAAATCAGCTAGAAGTGGTACTGTGTTAGGTGTCCTGTCAATGTCCTGTAGTACTAATACATCCTAGGTTCAGGTTATATTCAGACACAACATCGTTTGTGGGTTTAATCTGAAATCAGCTAGAAGTGGTACTGTGTTAGATGTCCTGTCAATGTCCTGTAGTACTAATACATCCTAGGTTCAGGTTATACACAGACACAACATCGTGTGTGGGTTTAATCTGAAATCAGTCTGAAGTGGTACTGTGTCAGGTGTCCTGTCAATGTCCTATAGTACTAATAAATCCTAGGTTCAGTTTATACACAGACACAACATCGTGTGTGGGTTTAATCTGAAATCAGCTAGAAGTGGTACTGTGTTAGGTGTCCTATCAATGTCCTGTAGTACTAATACATCCTAGGTTTAGTTTATACTGAGACACAACATCGTTTGTGGGTTTAATCTGAAATCAGCTAGAAGTGGTACTGTGTCAGGTGTCCTGTCAATGTCCTATAGTACTAATACATCCTAGGTTTAGTTTATACACATACACAACATCGTTTGTGGCTTTAATCTAAAATCAGCTAGAAGTGGTACTGTGTTAGATGTCCTGTCAATGTCCTGTAGTACTAATACATCCTAGGTTCAGGTTATACACAGACACAACATCGTGTGTGGGTTTAATCTGAAATCAGTCTGAAGTGGTACTGTGTTAGGTGTCCTGTCAATGTCCTGTAGTACTAATACATTCTAGGTTCAGGTTATACACAGACACAACATCGTGTGTGGGTTTAATCTGAAATCAGCTAGAAGTGGTACTGTGTTAGGTGTCCTGTCAATGTCCTGTAGTACTAATACATCCTAGGTTCAGGTTATACACAGACACAACATCGTCTGTGGATTGTATCTGATTAACCATGCGGATTTTGTCTTTCCTTATAAGATCTTTAGTGTTTAGGCTTCCCACCATTATCAAACACTGTAAAATGTACATAATTTGCTCTGTTTATTATAAAGCTTATAAGTTGTATAACTTAAAGCAATAAAGAACTTGAACTCAAAACATTACTTGCAACTTGGCGAGTTTGTTTAAAAAATCTTTAGCGAAATTGAACTTTGAGTTAGCCAAACTAAATATTAAAACATTAAAACTTTTTAAAGAAAGGTATTTATTTTTTATTATTATCATTTTAGTAATTCAATATGTTCGCTGGTTCATCTTTATTTCTTATTTGTCGATGTTGTTAATAACAGCTTAAAGACAGGGTTGCAAGTCACGTGACATACTAAAAGGCCACGTCTTCACATTTTTGATCTTCGTGTTAACGCGGATGTATTTTGTCAGTGTCCCTTTGTTGGTCTTCTCGGATTAGCGGTCATTTTAGAGAGAGGTGGTTAATCCATTTGACATAAGGCTGGTAGGTACAGGGTTCACAGCCCGGTACCGGTTCCCACCCTGAGCGAGGCTTAACGATTCAATATCTAGGTGTAATAGCAGTAAACCCTCTTCTCTCTCACTAACAACAACTAACCACTACTCCACTGTCCCCCTGGACAGACAGCCCAGAAAGCTTCGGTGTGTAACCAGGACAGCGTGCTTGCACCGTAATTGGGTATTTGCATGGAACTGAGTTGAAAGAAAATAAAAGCCGACTGCGTTGTTTTGGATACTGACAACGAATTTTCGACAACCGTTCATACACGGACGTTGCCCCCACGCCACTCCACCCTCAGCACCCCGACGTCCGTCTTCTGTCAAGTTTTCTATTGAAGTAGTGAGCTCCTTGTTCTAGTGGATAAGCTGCTGAACAATCAAGCTGATTAAACATTCTGTGAAAGCTGACTCACACTTTCATTCATCTTTCTCATCAACTACCCTTTGCTTGTCTTTCTCATTATCTTAATATAAAAACAGAATTTTAATTTATCCTATAGTCCTGGCTCTGGGGGGTAGTTCGCATACATTTCTCTTTTAGAGAATTAACTTAAATGTTCTTGTTCTATATGGAAAGGTCTTCAGACAAACTTTGGGTAACACTTGCAGGTTAAGTACGTTTTCTCAGCAGAGCACATTTATGATTTTTGGTTGGCCCCAGAGCCTATACTACTATGCTTTCAGTCTGTTTCGACCCTGTCTGTCTTCCGGGCTGTCAGTTTCCTCTCACTCTGTCTTCTGAGCTGTCCACACCATCACCTACCTGTCTCAGTGTCCTACAAGGGTGCAGTCTCTATGTATTTCCCTGCACCCACCTGACATCCTCGTCCTCTGCAGCTAATAAAGCTGGTCTGATCCATGACACTAATTAATGACCGACGGTAGTAGGGGAGCATAGTATCTGGTTACAAGTGCCTGTTAACAATGCCAGAAGTAACTACTGAACACTCCCCGAAGTGGTCAGACTAAGCCCACAGCTAAAAGCTGATGGGGCATTGCAGGTGTGTGGCACCGATAGTCACTTATAGTTATTTTGTCATGGAATAATATATTTGTAATTATTGTCCATGTATATAGCCGGTCCTGATTTAGCAAGTCTCTCTCTCTGAATCCGTGAATTAATGTTTTTAATGATATGTTGTGTTTTTTTAATGAATTTGAGCATTATTTACTATTTAGTTATATACATATGTGTCAGTTCCATTTGATGCAAACGGTATACACACGTTTGTTTGTGCGTGTGTTTGTGTGTGTGTGTGTGTGTGTGTGTGTGTGTGTGTGTGTGTGTGTGTGTGTGTGTGATAAAAGAAAACAAGTGTACAGTACATATGTATTTAAAAACAATTTTAAGAAATAATATCCTTTCACATGTTTCAATTATTCATCTTTAGAAAGGAACTGCTAGATAACTCTCTCTCTCTCTCTCTCTCTCTCTCTCTCTCTCTCTCTCTCTCTCTCTCTCTCTCTCTCTCTCTCTCTCTCTCTCTCTCTCTCTTCAACTACGAGTGGTCATACTAAGAACATGTCTATATTGAACATAATATCCAACTACAGGTTGTCATACTAAGACCATGTCTATATTGAACATAATCTCCAACTACAGGTTGTCATACTATGAACATGTCTATATCGAACATAAACTTCAACTACAGTTTGTCATACTAAGACCATGTCTATGTTGAACATAATCTTCAACTACGAGTGGTCATACTAAGAACATGTCTATATTGAACATAATCTCCAACTACAGGTTGTCATACTAAGAACATGTCTATATTGAAAATAATATCAAACTACAGGTTGTCATATTAAGACCATGTTTATATCGAACATAA
>NC_054710.1:28158348-28189851 GCF_016097555.1 Gigantopelta aegis
TACATTCCTTTCTGGGCCTTTAGCTGTCACGCATCGGGGCTGAAACTAGGGTCTCGGACCCTTGTAACAGTTAATACATTCCTTTTCTGCGCGGGCTTTAGCTGTCACACATCGGGGCTGAAACTAGGGTCTGAACCCTTTAACAGTTAATACATTCCTTTCTGGGGCTTTAGCTGTCACACATCGGTGCTGAAACTACGGGTCTGACCCTTTAACAGTTAATACATTCCTTTCTGGGCCCTTAGCTGTCACGTATCGGGCTGAAAACTAGGGTCTGACCTTTCACATTTAATACATTCACTTTCTTGGCCTTTAGCTGTCACACATCAGGGGATGGGGGCTCTCATGCACGTCTCTTCTAAATAAATAAAAATAAAATAACAAAACGAATGCTAGAAAAAGAAAAGAATTACGATTCACGAAATCGTGACCCTCACCCGAGCCACAGAAAACAAGCGGGCGAGTTCAACTATGATTAAGCAATGGGAATGGTTTGGTACTAGGGTACCTCTAATACACACATATATACGAGGAGGTATATATAACAAGATCGCACATTTGATGCAGGACAAATTCGATGGTATGTTCATTTTATTTTACAATAATCACGAAATCAACGAAAGCTTCTTTTGTTTAACGACACCGCTAGAGCACATTGATTTTATTAATCATTGCCGATTGGATGTAAAATATTTGGTAATTTTACATATAGTCTTAGAGAAAAACACCGCAATGTGTATTTTATAGGCACCATCCCACAGACAGGATAGCACATACCACGGTCTTTGATGTAATAGGTCACGGTTACGGCTGAAAAAGAAATACTCGAGTGTCCCACGGAGTGAAATACCAAGTCTCGCTGGTACGTGGGCAGCTTCGAATCATTCCACGGATCGTCCCGGTCTGGAGGTAGGCGGAGACACTCAGCCTCACCTGCGGTTGAATAGATTCTCGGCGCATCGACCCGTGACGCGCCTCGTCTCTTAGGCTGCGGTTTTCTCTCGGCCTCAAAAAGGATGCTCCTCACTCCTGGAAGAGGGTGCCCCGTCGAGTTGCTCCGGCATCCTTAGACTCTCCATCGATTTCGGCTCCGTGCGGCCCTCGCTCACCAGGTTCCGAAAACACACTCCCTGTACCATCCGGCGTCCACACCGGGCTTCTCCTCTCCTAGTGCGTGAGAGACGGGGGGTGGCTGCACTCCGGTCGTCACCGAATGAGTCTCTCACAGATGCTACTTTCATCTTCTCCTCTCGTGTTCTCCAGGTCAGGATCCGTGCCATCCCTATCGAGGGTTCGGGGGTCTTCCGGAATCGAGATCGTTGGTAACAGGCACTCGGGGCAGCGTCAATCCTCTCACTTCGCATCCGTCTATCCAGACTCATCTTGCGGGGTTCATCTTGCGCTACGGAGAACATCGTTCCGACCTCACTCGGGCCGATCACAGCCACACTCAGGAGTGGCCTTGTCCTCTCGCTCCTCCCCAGGCAGAGCTTCCCGCCACTCTCCTCTCGCACCCTAGCCATTCGCACTTTGCGTGCCGGTACTCGGCAGTTCGGCTGGCCTCCCGGATGGTGGTCTAGTAGCTCGGGCCTCACTAGCTCATTCTCGCGATGGGCAGCGCTTCTCTCTCTCTCAAAGTAAGCTAATGACAAAGATTGCCTAACTGACTTGTTCAGTTGGTACTACTTCACTCACCTCCTATGTAGCGGGTGTTGCAGCTTGTGGTGAGACGTGGATCAGCTTGCACAATGGTACATACACTATTCGCGATATCAATGCATCTAAAGTCTAGGTCAGGTCAACCTCGTGATTACTCAGATTACACTCGGGTCACAAATGTCGATCAGGTGACGCGTTAAAACTGAAAATGGCATGTTTAATTTTATCGATAGTATTAGCTGTATTAAAGGGACATACCCTAGTTTTTAAACACCAAGGCATAGTTTTGACTATTAGAGCTATTTTTGATAACCGAAATCATACTTTACTTAGATTTCATTCTTTAGATTATCCATTTCCGCACATTCGAAGTGTTTTTGGTCATGCTGGTGATTTTAATATTACAAAAGGCATTTCTCATATTTTTAAAAACGCACGTGCGTCTGAGAAGTAAAAGTTATGGTGTCGAGTTTTAATCTATGTTTAGAGGGTATTTCACCATTTCACAGTCACAGACTCGTGTTTCACTCAGTTGTAACTTCATTCAAATGTGTTACAGGTTTGGAGATTAACGAAACGTAGTGTTAATTTTCATTGGCCGAAACTAGGATCTGACCCTTTAACAGTTAATACATTCCTTTTTGGGCCTTTAGCTGTCACGCATCGGGGCTGAAACTAGGGTCTGACCCTTTAACAGTTAATGCATTCCTTTCTGGGCCTCTAGCTTCACGCATCGGGGCTGAAACTAGGGTCTGACCCTTTAACAGTTAATACATTCCTTTCTGGGCCTTTAGCTGTCACACATCGCGGCTGAAACTAGGGTCTGACCCGTTAACAGTTAATACATTCCTTTCTGGGCCTTTAGCTGTCACGCATCGGGGCTGAAACTATGGTCTGACCCTTTAACAGTTAATACATTCCTTTCTGGGCCTTTAGCTGTCACGCATCGGGGCTGAAACTAGGGTCTGACCCTCTAACAGTTAATACATTCCTTTCTGGGCCTTTAGCTGTCACGCATCGAGGCTGAAACTAGGGTCTGACCCGTTAACAGTTAATACATTCCTTTCTGGGCCTTTAGCTGTCACGCATCGGGGCTGAAACTAGGGTCTGACCCTTTAACAGTTAATACATTCCTTTCTGGGGCTTTAGCTGTCACACATCGGGGCTGAAACTAGGGTCTGACCCTTTAACAGTTAATACATTCCTTTCTGGGGCTTTAGCTGTCACACATCGGTGCTGAAACTAGGGTCTGACCCTTTAACAGTTAATACATTCCTTTCTGGGCCTTTAGCTGTCACGTATCGGGGCTGAAACTAGGGTCTGACCCTTTAACATTTAATACATTACTTTCTGGGCCTTTAGCTGTCACACATCAGGGGATGGGGGCTCTCATGCACGTCTCTAACTAAATAAAATAAAATAAAACGAATGCTAGAAAAAGAAAAGAATTACGATTCACGAAATCGTGACCCTACCCGAGCCACAGAAACAAGCGAGGTTCAACTATTATTAGCAATGGGAATTGGTTTGGTACTAGGGTACCTCTAATACACCACATATATACGAGGAGGTATTATATAACAAGATCGCACATTTGATGCAGGACAAATTCGATGGTATGTTCATTTTTATTTTACAATAATCACGAAATCAACGAAAGCTTCTTTTGTTTAACGACACCGCTAGAGCACATTGATTTATTAATCATTGCCGATTGGATGTAAAATATTTGGTAATTTTTACATATAGTCTTAGAGAAAAACACCGCAATGTGTATTTTATAGGCACCATCCCACAGACAGGATAGCACATACCACGGTCTTTGATGTAATAGGTCACGGTGTACTGGCTGTAAACAAGAAATACATCAATGGTCCCACCGACGGGGATCGATCCCAGATTGACCGCGCATTAGACGAGCGATCTACCACAGGGCTGCGTCCCCTGTGTAATCCGTTCTGTTATCTGTTGAAGATTGCTTCGTTGTTCTAAATCCAGTAAGTTTGTAGGTCACCACACGGGGTACAGTACACGTGTTGGACTCCAGTTGTTGATATGTTATCGCACGATAGTTGCTGTAGGTCACCACACGGGGTACAGTACACGTGTTGGACTCCAGTTGTTGATATGTTATCGCACGATAGTTGCTGTACAAGTATGACCAGCATTTGATAACTAGTGCATCTTAGGAAGAAATGGAGCCAGAATTTTGTAAGGGGATGGGAGAGGGGTGGGAGAGGGGTGGGCGGGTTAAATGTATGTCAGCGTTAGTGGTCGTTAGCTACTACTTAAAGTTTATTTTAAAACGAGTGGTTCCAAAACGTATCTAACGAGCCTAGTGGTGTAGAATACAGATTCAAATAACAGGACAACGATTAGTAAAGTCTGTGATATCAAACGGACACGAGTGAAGCAGTTTGTTTCTTACATGACGTCAAAAACCAGCGTCAGTACAACGATTAGTAAAGTCGGTGATATCAAACGGACATGAGTGAAGCAGTTTGTTTCTTACATGACGTCAAAAACCAGGGTCAGGACAACGATTAGTAAAGTCGGTGATATCAAACGGACATGAGTGAAGCAGTTTGTTTCTTACATGTCGTCACAAACCAGCGTCAGGACAACGATTAGTAAAGTCGGTGATATCAAACGGACTTGAGTGAAGCAGTTTGTTTCTTACATGACGTCACAAACCAGCGTCAGGACAACGATTAGTAAAGTCGGTGATATCAAACGGACATGAGTGAAGCAGTTTGTTTCTTACATGACGTCACAAACCAGCGTCAGGACAACGATTAGTAAAGTCGGTGATATCAAACGGACATGAGTGAAGCAGTTTGTTTCTTACATGTCGTCACAAATCAGCGTCAGGACTACGATTAGTAAAGTCGGTGATATCAAACGGACATGAGTGAAGCAGTTTGTTTCTTACATGACGTCACAAACCAGCGTCAGGACAACGATTAGTAAAGTCGGTGATATCAAACGGACTTGAGTGAAGCAGTTTGTTTCTTACATGACGTCACAAACCAGGGTCAGGACAACGATTAGTAAAGTCGGTGATATCAAACGGACATGAGTGAAGCAGTTTGTTTCTTACATGTCGTCACAAATCAGCGTCAGGACTACGATTAGTAAAGTCGGTGATATCAAACGGACATGAGTGAAGCAGTTTGTTTCTTACATGACGTCAAAAACCAGCGTCAGGACAACGATTAGTAAAGTCGGTGATATCAAACGGACATGAGCGAAGCAGTTTGTTTCTCACATGACGTCAAAAACGAGCGTCTCTGACAGGGGAGCCCGGGGCACTTCAGGTTCGGGGGCCTCTCAAAATAGAAATTAAATTACATGACAAATAAAAAATGAACTAATTTTATAATTATTAAAAAAAAATTATAATGGAAGTCCTTAGTTTGGGAGGCCCCTTTGGAAAGGGGGCCCGGGGTAATTGCCCCCTTGGCCCCCTTATAAATCTGGTACTGCTCGTTAATAAAGTTAAAAGTAAAACATTATATATATCGCGTGCTTGAACCTTAATTGCATTTTAGCACAAATATAAGCTGAATTGAAATGTGTGTGTGTGTGTGTGTGTGTGTGTGTGTGTGTGTGTTTTTGATGTATCTATGTATATATGTTTGCGTGTTTCTTCATACCCCAGTGAACGTAAAAGACAAACCTTATAATTAAATATTAAATTTGAGATGTATGTACAACTAATAATAACAACAAAAATTCATTATTTTAGTTTCGTTATTGATTTATTGATTTATTATTTATTTTTATTATTATTATTTGTTTTATTATTAGTATTTTTTGTTGTTCTTATTCTTCTTCTTCTTAAGGGGAAGCTATACGATTCCGTGAACATTTAAAAGTGAATACACCTTGAAAGTTTCACAGTTATAAAGATGTTTTCGTATTCAGAACCGTATTAGTGCTCACTCAGACCTTGGGCGCCATATTTTAGGGGGAAGTACAAAGTCTTGTAAAAAGAAAATCCTCTTTTCCACTAAGTAGCACTGCCGTAGGAAGCGCGTGGGTGGGGGGAGGGGGGGGGGTAGGGGACATGTGCTCCCCACACTTTGTAGCAGCAGCGATGGTTTATTTATTTAGGAATTGAACGTTATATTTTGGACGTTCATGCAGTGATAAACACCAAAACCGTTTTACACACTGTATGAATAGTGTAGCCCACGCAGTAAATATATAAGAGATATATGACCTAGATCCCCCCGCCCCTTCTCGAGCAATGAAGACTAATTAATACATGTACAAACTCAGTAAGATCTTTTAAATATACGTGTAGGTCCATACAAATCGGTTAGTCCTGAATCCTCAAGGCAAATCCACAGTGGCCCACCCAACCGTTTAGTGTCCAGATTAGCTGCCAGTGCTGGAAATATTCTATACGTTGTATGTGAAAACCTCATCACTTTCCAAGACATGGAACTTCAATCTTTCTTGAGTGTTGTCAAGTGTGTTGACTTCTGCTATACATTTCCTTTCAGATTTGTTTATTAAAAACCTACCCAACAAGAAATCATCAAGGGGAATTAACTGCAGCCCATTGAGAATGCTTTGAGTATTGTGTAGAAATGATTGGGATTGGAGCATTCTCCACCACCCTTGGATTTCTGCTGCTAGGACTACAACTATTAGAAGTAACATCTTAAAGGGACATTCCTGAGTTTGCTGCATTGTAAGGTGTTTCCGACTAATAAACTATTTCTACGATTAAACTTAGATATTAAATATATTTTCTTGTTTAGAATAGCGGTGTCTATATATTCAATGTGTTTCTGGTCGTCATAATATATGTAAGAAGCCCAAACTGTATTTTGTCTTTTAGGAAATAAAATGAAATGTAACCTAGTACGAATATTAGAACGACCAGAAACACATTTAATATACAGCCAGTACTATTTTATGCAAAACAATATATTTGATATGTAATTAAAATCGTTAAAAAGTCCCTGTTAGTCAATAACATATTAAAAACTGCAACAAACTCAGGACTGTCCCTTTAAGGAATCTTAACATGTCACCTGACTTGGAAGTTGTCCTGGGGAGTGACATTATACTCATTATTGTATAACAATAGGTCTTCATTATTTATCACCGGTTTCATAAAGTGCCAAAATTAACAGGATTATCATTTATTCGTTAAATCAATTTAAAAACAACAGCAAAAAAAAAGAAAGAAGAAAAACAAAGTATATTTAAATTGTCCTGGCATCTAGCTACATACAACAAGAGAAACTAATGACCTTACGAATCCGAACAAGGCAAATTGTGTCCAGATGTCACGTGCGTTACACAATAAGTTGCGTGTGTTGCCTTGGGTGTCACGTGTGTTACCTTGGTTTATGGAAAAAAGTGTTAATCTTTTTTTAATTCATTTCTTGAGCAAGAAACCTTCACTAGATGCTAACAGAGAATCAAGCTTGGCACCAGATTCTCTCTCAGATTTCTGCAGTAAAATAAACTTTTGTACTCTAAAAGTAACACACGTGACATTTGTACCGCCACCCCTGACAAAAGGCACAGTATCACTGAAATATGAAAATATAACGAACAGTTGTTTATACAGATTTGGAGACTGATATTTAGTCCATTGTTGAACATCACTAATTTGGTTTAATTTCTAACATTTTGCTTTGTGTATGTTGATAGAGCTACCGTCTTTGCAATTTAGCATGTTCCCCGTCCACTCAAGATAATGCGAATTAGCTGAAATAGTGGTTAACAGGTTACATATATGCATTATACAGTTCGGTTTAGTTATCTGGGGCATTTGGCCTTGCACACTAACAATAAACCACAATCAGAAAGTATGTTTTAGATGCATTGTTCACTCTGACGTTGATATTTTCGTGGAACTGCCCATATCCGTGTGTATGCTAATGAGAGTCTCTCTACCGTTCTCTCTCTCGCTCTCTCGCTCTCTCTCTCTCTCTCTCTCTCTCTCGCTCTCTCTCTCCTTATATATGTTTTTGTGTTAGTGTGTCTGTGCTTGTGTGTAAATGTACTGTGAATGAACGAATAATTAATTTTAAAAAAAACAACTCAAAGTAAGCTACTGACAAAGATTCGCCTAAATAGATTGTTATGTTTCACAATTCACTCACCTCCTATGTAGCGGGTGTTGCAACTTGTGTAGAGACTTAGAGCAGCTTGCACAATGGTACATACACTATTCACTGTCACAATGAATCTAAAGTCTAGGTCAGGTCAACCTTGTGATTACACAGATTACATTCGGGTCACAAATGTCGATCGTGTGATGCGTTAAAACTAAAAATGGCGTCCTAATTTTTCGGTACGTATTAGCTTTATTAATAGTTAATACATTCCTTTCCGAGCCTCTACCTGTCACACATCAGGGGAGGGGGGGATCGGGAGAGGAGGGTTCTCATGCACTTCTCTAAATAAAATAATAATAAAAATAATGGAAGAAAAAAAGAAAGAAATATGATCCACAACATGATTACCCTACCCCAGCCACAGAAACAAGCTAGGTTCAACTATTATTAGTAATGGGAATTGGTTTGGTACACTGGAACCTCCAATACACCTCATATATACGAGGAAATGTTTTATAACAAGATCGCTCATTTGATGCAGGACAAATTCGAAGGTATGTTCACTTTTATTTTAGAATAATCACGAAATCAAAGAAAGCCTGTTTTGTTTAACGACACCAGTAAAGAACATTAATGTATTAAGCATTGCCGACTGGTTGTAAAACATTTGTTAATATTGACATAGTCTTAGAGAGGACCAACCGCAAGGTGTATTATATAGGCACCATCCACAGACAGGATAGCACATACCACGGCATTTGATACAAAAGGTCATGGTGTACTGGCTGTCAAAATAAGAAATACCCCAATGATCCCACTGACGGGGATCGATTCCAGATCGATCGCGCATCAGGTGAACGCTCTACCACTGGGCTACGTCCCCCATGTAATCTGTTCTGTTATTTGCTGAAGAATGCTCCGTTGTTTGAAATCAAGTAGGTTTGTAGGTCACCACACGGGGTACAGTACACGTGTTGGTCTCCAGTTGTCGATATCTTATCGCACAATAGTTGATGTACAAGCATGACCAGCATTTAATAGCTAGGGCCGTAGCTAGCGTGGGGTCAAGGCGGCAGACCCCCCCCAAAAAAAACAAAAAAAAAACAAAACAAAAAACAAACAAACAACGGAAAGCATTATAGACACTTAAAGAATATTCTCTTCTTAACCGTTTAAGAAGTTTTAGACTATTAACTACTCAGTTGCCCCTCCAAACAAATAATAATAATAATAGAAAGAAAGAAATGTTTTATTTAACGACGCACTCAACACATTTTATTTACGCTTATATGACGTCAGACATATTGTTAGGACCACACAGATTTTGAGAGGAAACCCGCTGTCGCCACTTCATGGGCTACTCTTTCCGATTAGCAGCAAGGGATCTTTTATTTGCACTTCCCAGAGGCAGGATAGCACAAACCATGGCCTTTGTTGAACCAGTTATGGATCACTGGTCGGTGCAAGTGGTTTACACCTACCCATTGAGCCGTGCGAAGCACTCACTCAGGGTTTGGAGTCGGTATCTGGATTCAAAACCCTATGTCTCGACTGGGATCCGAACCCAGTACCTACCAGCCTGTAGATCGATGGCCTAACCACGACGTCACCGAGGCCGGTAAAATAATAATAATAATATCCTAGCTATGGCCCTGATAACTATTGCATCTTAGGAAGAAATGGAGCCAGGAGTTTGTAAGGGGGTGGTAGGGGGAGAGGGAGGGTCAAATGTATGTCAGCGTTAGTGGTCGATAGCTACTATTTAAAGTTGATTTTAAAACGAGTGGTTCAAAACGTATCTAACGAGCCTAGGTGTGTCGAATACAGTGTCAGACAACGATTAGTCGGTGATATCAAACTGACTTTATTTATTACCCTAGCGGGCTCTCCTAACCAGGGGAATAAAAATCATAATCTCTTATATCATGTTCTTGTTTAACTGGTCACTTGATTAGTCGGTGATATCAAACATCTATTCAGGCTGCATTAATAAACAGAATATCAAACTCGCTATTATGTATTATCAAATTCATCGTTTAAAGTTGGTTTTGTTTAAAGACACCACTAGAGCACATTGATTTATTAATCATCGGTTATTCAGGGCCGTAGCTAGCGGGGCGCAGGGCGGGGGGGGGGGGGGGGGGCAGTTGCCTCTGAAACAAATCCGGAAAAAAATTATAGAAACTGAAAGAAAAGTCTCTTCTTAACCGTTTAAGGAGTTTTAGACTATTAACTGCTCAGTTGCCCCCGTCCCCCTCCCTAACAAAAAACATTCTATCAACGGTCCTGCTACTGTATATCAAATATACGATAATTATGACAGGTTGTTTTAGAGAGGAAACCCGCTACATTTTTCCATTAGCAAGGGATCTTTTATATGCACCATTCCACAGACAGGAAATCACACACCACGGCCTTTGATACACCAGTCGTGGTGCACTGGATGGAACGAGAAATAGTCCAATGGGCCCATCAACGAGGATCGATCCCAAACCGAATGCGCATCAAGCGATCGCTTTACCCCTGGGCTACGTGAATAATGTTCGTTTATCACTCGCTAAAGCTCACGACAAAGTAAACGTGTGACTTAGTAATACATACCGGCCTCGGTGGCGTCGTGGCAGGCCATCGGTCTACAGGCTGGTGGGTACTGAGTTCGGATCCCAGTCGAGGCATGGGATTTTTAAACCAGATACCGACTCCAAACCCTGAGTGAGTGCTCCGCAAGGCTCAATGGGTAGGCGTAAACCACTTGCACCGACCAGTGATCCATAATTGGTTCAACAAAGGCCATGGGTTGTGCTATCCTGCCTGTGGGAAGCGCAAATAAAAGATCCCTTGCTGCTAATCGGAAGAGTAGCCCATGTAGTGGCGATAGCGGGTTTCCTCTTAGAATCTGTGTGGTCCTTAACCATATGTCTGACGCCATATAACCGTAAATAAAATGTGTTGAGTGCGTCGTTAAATAAAACATTTTTTTTTTTTAGTAATACATTGTAGCTCGTTTAATATCATCTATGTACTGCATTTAAATACAACAACTTTACTACTACTATAAATAATATTATAAAAGCTACTACTAATACTTGTACTACAGTTATTAAATCCAATACAATAATTACAACAACAACTACTACTACTACGACCACTACTACAACTACTACTACAACAACAACTAATCCTAGTACTGCTACTATTATTATTATTAATATTACTACTACTACTATTGTTATTGCTACTGCTACAACTACTACTACAACTACTACTACTATTACTACAACTACTACTACAATTGCTACTACTAGTGTTGTTTATGCTACTATGTTATAATATGATACTAGTGTGGCAACTTTAATCGCTCATTTTACAACCAAGAATAGATATGTAATTATAGTTCTGTTTTAGATCAGAAGCTGTGAAATATTAGAGTCTACTCAAAACAACATTATCTAAAACATCCACCAAGAGATGGTTAAGGCAATCTAATTAAAATTAGCTCCTCTATTACATGTGGATCTAACAGCAGCCCGTTGAAGCTCATGTCCAGTTGACCTTTCATTCGACCAATCAAAACCTTACTTGTGAAATCATGCCAGTGATTTGAAAAGAATTTGAAAACATTCGGGATTATGCCGATGGTATACGAAATGATTCGGGTGAATTACAAAGTATGCCGGAAACTAATTGCAATATAAAATTGTATATAAAAATAGTTTTAAGACGAAAATAAAAAACCTGTGATGGTATAGCCATAAAATCTGTTTATACTAGTATACAATCCAGAGTTTATTAGTGCACTTTCCCCCTGTTTTTTCAATGTTGAAATAGACCAACAATTTGGCCTATTGCATAAATAGTCTCGCCCGATATTTTTAGAATTTGTATGCTCCCGAATAACTTATAACAGGCGAAGTGTAATTGGTTGATATTTAATTGTTATTTATAGATGAAATGTCACCTGGACATGGGAGTCCGTGCAATGCTGTTATATCTACTGGTAGACCCAGTAGAGCTAATTTTAATCAGATTGTGGTTAAAGGTACGTTTAGTGACCTTGACATTATTTGTGAGAATGAGACGAGAAGCGCAAACCGCCTGGACCTAGTCGCGTTGTCATCTTAATTCCCGGCGATGTTGACATCAGATATAACAAAGAGTCGATTGGGCGTCTTAAATCTGCTCATTGTATCGGTGTCGGTGTTCCTTCCTGGTAAAGGCTTTAAGGTTTACGCTCCCCACCATTATCAAGTACTGTAAATATGTATTTATTATAATCTGCTGCTTCTATTATAAAGCTTACACGTTGTATAACTTAAAGCAATAAAGAACTTCAATTGAAAATATTACTTGCAACTTGGCGAACTGGGTCATAATATCTGTAGCGAAATTGAAATTTGAGTTAGCCAAACAAAATATTAAAACATTAAAGCTTTATAAAGAAACGTATGTGATTTATTATTATTATTATTTTTTTTTTTTATATAATTATCACCTACTATGCTCCCCTACTACCGGCGCTCATTAAGTAGTGCCGTGGGTCAGACCATGGGTAATTCAATATGTTCGCTGGAATCAACTTTATTTCTTATTTGTCGATTCTGTTAATAACAGCTTAAAGACAGGGTTGCGAGTCACGTGACATACTAAAAGGTCATCAAAATCCGTTTTGCTTGGCAAGTCCCTTGTTCAATCAGCTACATGACATTGCACGTGTTACGATAGCTTGATGTGTAGTTGAATTATGGGTACGCAGTTATAGATCGCCGTGTTTTAACAGCTTACTAATGCAAAACACAAACACAACTGCATTTTGAATAAACTCACGCGTCTTCGCCATCAATGCATATCATGACACACATCCTGACATTTTCATTTGTTAACGCGGACGTATCTTGTCAGTGTCCATTTGTTGATCTTCTGGGATTAGCGGTCTTTTCAAAGAGAGGTGGTTAAGTCACTGGACATACGGCTGGTAGGTACAGGGTTCGCAGTCTGGTACCGGTTCCCACCCAGAGCGAGTTTTAACGACTCAGTAATTAGGTGTAAGAGCACTACACCACCTTCTCCCTTGCGAACAACAACGAATCACTACTCCACTGTCTTGGACAGGCAGCATCGAAAGCTGAGGTGTGTACCCAGGACAGCGTGCTTGAACCTTAATTGGGTATACGCATGCAACTAAGTTGAAATGAATGAATTAAAGAAAACAAAAGCTGACTGCGTTGTTTTGGATACTAGCAACGAATTTTCGACAACCTTTCATACACGGACGTTTTTCCCACACCACCACACCCTCAGCACCCCGACGTCCGTCTTCTGTCAAGTTTTCTTTTGAAGTAGTGAACTCCTTGGTCTAGTGGACAAGCTGCTGAACAATCAAGCTGACGACAGTGGCTCAAATCCCGTCAAAGCTGACTAACACTTCCATTCATCTTTCTCATCAATTACTCTTTGCCTGTCATTCTCATTATCTTAATATTTTTTTTTTTTACTAATTTCTCCTACGCCTTCAATCTGTTTCCACCCTGGCTGTCAGTTTCCTCGGACTCTGTCTTCTTAGTTGTCAACATCATCACCTACCTGTCTCAACGTCTTCCACGGGTGCAGTCTCTATGCATTTCCCTGCACCCACCTGGCATCCTCGTCCTCTGCCGCTAATAAAGCTGGTCTGACCCACGGCACTACTTAATGACCGCCGGTAGTAGGGGAGCATAGTAAGTGGTTACAAGTGCCTCTTAACAATGCCAGAAGTAATTACTGAACACTGCCGAAGTGGTCAGACTAAGCACACAGCTAAAGGCTGATAGGACATTGCAAGTGTCTGGCACGAATAGTCACCTGAGACAAGCACCTGCCGCGGTTGGAGAGACAAGGACTGGGTTGTAGAGGAGGACAGCAAAAGAAGGAGGAGCTGCCAGATCGGGAAGACATGAGATGGAAGTCAAAGGAGAAAAAGGAAAGGAGGCAGTGTGTTGGTGTGTGTTGGTGTGTGTGGGTGGGTGGGTGGGTGGGTGGGGGGGGGGGGGGTTGGTTGAAGTCTCTATTAACTGGATTGTTTCAAAATTTGGCACTATCCACAAACTAACAGAGATTTTGAAAATTTTGAATTTGATTTAACATTTGAACGTCGTATCTTCTCCAATGTTTGAATTGATTGTCCATAAATATGACATAACTATTTTCAAAATTTGATTCACAATGACACGCAACAGTGATACTCGACACTCTTCGTGTCCCATATCAACGTGTCCCATACCAACGTGTCCCATATCAACGTGTCGCATATCAACTTGTCCCATATGATATGATTGTCCAGAAACGTAAATACTTATATATCTGTACACTAATGTCACACTGCTAACATACAGTAGTACTTTTCAACACACTTCGGAATGTGTCACTAAATGTGTCCAATATCAATGTGTCCCATATCAATATGTCCCATATAAACGTGCCCCATATCGCTCATGTTGAGACTGTTTATTTCAGCGAATATTTTCTGTTGGTCGATTCAATGGGTTTTGTCTGGAAGTCTTCTCATCTATTTTAGCGACGCTATGACGTTCGTCCTCGTGGCTTTTCAAATACCGATTTGTCGGTCTCACGTCTTTGTGTCAAGTTTTGCTTTGCAATCTATACCATTTGGATTGTTCTGAAACTTGGTACATACATTTGTACAACAGTGATTCTCGAGACACTTCGAAATGCGTCATTAAATGTGTCTCATATCATCGTGTCCCATATCAACTTTTCTCATATCAACGTGTCCCATATCATCGTGTCCCCATCAACGTGTCCCATATCATCGTGTCCCACATCAACGTGTCCCATATCATCGTATCCCATATCAACGTGTCAAATATCAATTTGTCTCATAGTAACATGTCTCATATCAACGTGTCGCATATCAACGTGTCCCATATAATATAATGATTGTCTAGAAACGTAAATACTTATATATCTGTACTTTATGTGGACATTAATGCCACACTGTTAACATACAGTATGGCTTTTCAACATATTTCGGAATGCGTCACTAAATGTGCCCCATATCAACGTGCCCCATATCAATGTGTCCCATATCAATATGTCCCATATAAACGTCCCATATCGCTCATGTTCTGACTGTTTATTTTATTTCAGCAAATATTTGCCGTTATTTTGTCATGAAATAATATATTTGTAATTATTTTCCATGTATATAGCCGGTCCTGATTTGGCAAGTCTCTCTGTCGGTCTCTCTCTCTAAATTCCTGAATGTATGTTTTTAATCATATGTTTTATTTGAATTAGCATTATTTACTATTTAGTTATATACATATTCATCGGTTCTCTTTGGTGCAAACGGAATACACATAAACAAAGACAGAGAGAATCACACAGAGAGAGAGAGAGAGAGAGAGAATCACACAGAGAGAGAGAGAGAGAGAGAGAGAGAGAGAGAGAGAGAGAGAGAGAGAGAGAGAGAGAGAGAGAGAGATACAAGTTATGAATGCACCAAGCAATTTACCACAAAATAATAATAATAATAATAATAATAATAATAATAAAAACAATTAAAAAACGCAAACAGAACAAAAACAATGCAAACAAAACAAAATCCACACATACATTTATCATTTATAAAATAACCATAATTACAACGTATCAGAATGATTGTATCATTAACACATTACATTAATATGGCAAATGCCCAAGATAAAATGTATACGTGAAACAAAATATGTACACTTTTTAAACCACACACATAAATACCAAAATTTAGAAATTATAGTAACCAATACATGCAAAATATATAAATCTCCTTAGTCAAGGCCTCCAACCTACATCATAGCGGTTGGCTAAATTACAGGGACTAATTGATGCTTCAATGTAAATTTATCAAGTACATCACCCAATCCATTAATTAATGAAGATAATTATCAGTGCATCAAATATACAGTGTCATTACCTTTACTCGTTTCAACCCCAGTATTTTTACACAATTCCATTCAGGGTTTTTTTTGTTGTGTTCTTTTGTTTATTATTTATTTTCTTTGGTTTTCTTTGGTTTTCTTTTAAAAGTTGTAACGATGTGGTGTAGGGTACGCACGCCGCACACCGGCCTCGATGGTGTCGTGGTTAAGCCATCAGACATAATGCTGGTAGGTACTGGGGTCGCAGCCCGATACCCGCGTCCACCCAGAGCGAGTTTTAACGACTCAATGGTTAAGGTGTAAGACCACTACACCCTCTCTTCACTAATTAACCACTAACAACTAACCCACTATCCTGGATAGACAGCCTAGGTGCGTGTCTGGGACAGCCTGCTTGAACCTTAACTGGATATAAGCACGAAAATTAGTTGACACGAAATCAAATAAATGAAACTGGGTTTTTTAAATAAAAAAATGATACATTTAATGAAAAGGTTTTAACAAATACAAAAACCTATACGTCCGGTGTCTTTGATGCAATTATTATTTCGGTGAACACCGAAAGAGGTGAATATCGTGCTCAAATATATAGTGATGTGAGACCTTTTCCCGCGCATTAGTTAAACCTATGAGGGTTGAAGGGCTTGCTATTAGAAATGACAAAACAATTTTATATGTAATAATCATAGTAAGCATATATTCAATTAGGAGCACTTTATACCAACTTTATATGTATCAATATGTAAGTGTATGTATGCGTGTCTGTCGCTGTACGTGTGTGCGTGTGTGTGCCCATACATACATATGTATGTATGTATCTACGCAATACCAACTATACGTATGTGTGCGTGTCTCTGTGTGTGTGTGTGTATCTCGGTGTGCGTGTGCGTGCACTCGTACATGCATATGTATGTCTGTATCTAAGCTTTACCAACAGAGCTAACAAAATACATTTAACTGGCTACTGCGCAGGAGGGTGACATTATACCAACACTACTACACCCTCAAGTCTATGTCTGTCCCGGGCCTCTGGGCCACAAATTGTAACATTTACATGTAAAGCAATCAATACTGAATGGGGTGGAACTTCGGACCATTTATACAGGGGTTGAAATTGGCTGGAAACCAGAAATTCTGCCGGACTAAATGAAAACCTACCAGACCAAACATGATCATACAATATAAAGGCAAACATATTTCCCAGCCCGTGGTGACGTTCACCGACAAAAAGTGGTCGGGACGGCAGTATTTCGAGCACTGATTTATAAGATTCCAATGCTCTACTAGCTGGGCTGTTAGAGAAAGTCCCACCAAGTACTACTAGGAAGATGACTCCATACTAACACTACTTTACTATAACATTATCTTCAACTACAGGTTGTCATACTAAGAACATCAAACCAGGTATCTGTCCTACATCAACATCTGTCCATGAACAAAGTTTGTTACCGTGTTTGGATTCCTGGCACTTGAAGAACGAGCACACAAACGACCCGTTCTTTACTGCAGATCTGTCCGACCCTCCACAGCGTGAGTTAGGTCCTTTGATATTAACTATCAGATTGTACCTCTTGTCTTTGCTCAGTTTTAGGGGTCGAGGAAACTCCACGTCATATGTTGTCGTCCCAGCTGCGACTAAGACTGATTTTGTCACTGATGAACCTTCGATTACGTCATCTGTTGTCGGGTCAGTTATGAAAGCTCTGACGTCATAATTTGAAGTGGTTCTCTTATAGGGACCATACAACTGGAATCCTAGTAGTGATGCGCCTTGGTTTATGGAAAATATAATTCCATAATCCTTATCAGTAAAAAATGTGCAACAATAATTATCTTTTATGGTGAAGCGCTGTATTATAATTTTCTCTTGACGAATAACACCTATGCGCTTTTTGCCGTTAAATGGTGAAACGTTTTCATCTGGACATACGCAGTGTGCCAAGATCTTGAGTTTTTCTGTGTCACTCAGCAAATTAGTTGGTACTACATTTTTAACGAAATACTTTTGATCAAATGTGGGAAACCGCACGAGCTTTATGGCTTCCCCAATCACTTGTCGTCTGTTTTCGTGAGTTATACCTTTGTTCTGTTTCCTGCACGCGCTCTCACTCCACGCCACAACAGCTTCAAAGACAGATTGTTCATCGGTCTCCAGTTCTTCCGCTTGTATGATCTTAACCAAGCATTCGTGACAAAGGTCGGTAACTCCAGATGATTTTAGAACGGCATCTCCATTTTCCAAAATAAAGGTCAGAGCCTTTTCTTTCAATTCCTGCTCACCAAACACGTGGGCCTGTTCCAGTATCACACAGGCGTCGTCTGACGTCATCGATGAAGATAAATACGCCAGGCACTTCTGTTCCAGGGTTTTGACGTCATACTTCTTTGATACGTACAACAAACCCATTACACTGGCACCATCCATTGTGACGTCATCTGTGTAGAGATACCTGTGAAATAGTAATAAAAAGTGTCCTCATCTCACTTTAAAGCTGCAGTCCCTAGAATATTTTTATTATTTAAACATTTAGAATAGATGATCAAAATCTTTTATAGTGTATTCCAGTAAAGTTTGCAAGTCACCTGTTTACTGACATCTTTCTTTGAATTTTAAGAGTAAACACCACCTTGTACATCAATGAGAGCCCAAACAAGTAAATGCGAAATTAGGTAGAGTATCATTAAATAGATATTTACAAAATATTTACTTGTTTGTTTAATATGAAAGAAATAATCGACAACTATATTTTTTGTTCTATTTCTGACACTACTTTAGGCGCCGAGCTTCTCACGTGATACTGAACACATTTAACTATCTCGATTGTCGGATAGTCTCTTTAACTCCAAAACATACATCCTGGGTATAAGATCTTACCGGGATGGTTGGGAAGTTTACCGTGACATTCCCTACACCAGCCATATACTATTTCGGCAGCCCTGCCAGGATGGGTGGGTGGAGGGGGGGGAGGGGTACCTTGAAATTTCCGACACTGGCCAGCTGTTGACATAAGCGGTACAGGTAAAAGGGCGTCAATAATTACGTCACACTCGGAGGCGGGGGGAGGGTGTGTGTGTGTGTGTGTGTGTGTGTGTGTGTTCCGATGCACGAAACATTGTCAAGACCATATGTTATTCTTATTCATCACCCTATCAAATAAAAAAGATCGAATCTATTTTTCTTTTGTTCTATACATTGTCATTATCTATTTATTTATTACTGAGCGTATACTTTTGACGATCACTGTTCATAGCGAACATAAACAAAATTGTAATAAGCATTTGAGTTTGTATTTCACATTAATAAACATTGTTATAATATGGTAACCCGATACCGTAACTTTAACAAGGAGAGAATAGGAGAGATTTAAAAAAAAGACGAATGAAGAAGAGAAAGAAGAAGCAAACAAAGAAAAAAGTTACATCTTGTTTTGTTTAATGACACCACTAGAACACACTGATTTATTATTCATCGGCTATTGGATGTCAAATATTTGGTAAGTCTGATATACTATAGTCTTAGAGGAAACGCGCCATATTTGTGTGTATTAGTAGCATTTTATATGCACCATCTCACAAACAGGGTAGCACATACCACGGCCTTTGACATATCAGTCGTGGGGCACTGGCTTGAACAATGGACCCACTGACGGGGATTGATCCTAGGCCGACTGCCATTAACCGAAATCTTTACCATTGTGCTGAAGGGGTGGGGGGGGGGGGGGGGGGGGGGAGGAGGAGGAGAGAGCCACAGGCGTCGGGCGTTGCCAGCAGATACAGAGGAAGTGGGCAATGATTATTTTGTCTTTCAGTTGGAGGCCAGTGAATATTCCGACCATATCAGCTTGATACCTTGAAGAGCGTTCCTATTCGATACACCCACCACCACCAACAAAAACACTATCACCACCACCACCACCGCCATAACAACATTCTTAGTAATAGTAGTAGCAGCAGCAGTAGTGCTATAGTTTTAACAGCAGCAAATTCAAGAAACATGGGCAAGGTCTGTTATACAAAGCAATTCATAGTTGTGTGTTCTTCATGCTAATCTAGCTTACTAACAGGATAATTACTGTAATTAATATAATGTTCAAATATGTTATCCTAAACAGTGATCCCTTCTCCAGCTATCCCAGTCCCTAAATAATTACTCTGACGCATAATATTTGAAAATAAAATGTACATACCTTAGAAACTGTTCAAATATGTCGTGTTCCACTTCCGGAATGACGATCTCACCCTGCTCTGCCAATAGTCCGTAGAACATGGCCTCGAACACGCCGCTGCGGATACTGATAATCAGTCTGTGAGCCTGGACGCTCTTCTGTTCTCTCCCCACCTTGAAAGTCACGTCAGTAAGAACTTTCTTTTGAAGAGAGTATCTCAGACACTGAGTGATGGATTCTTCTCTCTGCCAGCTCTTCACAGATCCCCACTGAGACAATCGAGGTCTTTTCCGAGTTGTCATTTTGTAGCTGAAAATACAGTTTAGTTTATTAGAGTCACAGGGCCCAGGTTTTATGAAACGATTGTAGCTACAATCAAACTTGGTGATGTACAATCGACTTTATGCTGAGAATCAGTTTGTGAGCCTGGGCGCTCTTCTGTTCTTTCTCCACCCGGAATGTGACGTCAATGAACATTTTATTTTCAAGAAAATGTCTGAGATATTCTGTAACAGATTTTTTGCTCTGCCAGCTGTCAAGACCAGACTCAGTCTGACTACTTGATTTGCATTTCGCCATCTTGTCCCTGAAAATATACATAAAATAGCTGCCTTGTTCTCTTTGTTTTATTATGCGGTTCATGCATCAACAAGGAACCATTCACGGGACTGGGAATAGGTTCATGTCTATTTGTAAAACACTTCCTTAATATTTTCTGAAGGGACTACCCTGAATTTCTGCATTATAAGATGTCTTCAACTAACACAATTTTGTAACGACTAGTATTACACATTAAATATATTTCCTTCTTTAGAATATTAGTGTCTGTATAGTCAACGTGTTTCTCACCATCACAATATTTGTAAGTAGCCCAAACTGGATTTCCAATCCAAATATTTTCGCAAGTAAGAAACAAATATACAAAAACTCCGTTTAATTTGTGTTACTTATTTAATAAAACAACCCCAAAACAGCTTTAAAAATAAAACAGGATAGTCTCTTTATTTAATGTTTTATTTAATAAAATACCCTCTCAAAATAAGAAAAAAACAAAAAAAAACGAAAAGCACACACACACACACACACATACACACACACACACACACACACGAGCAAAACAACGAACCCAATTCAGTCACACATGCATACACACACACACCACTGGCGTACAATTGATCCAATAGCAGCAGTGATGGTTTATACCTACCTACCTACCTGCCTGCATGCATGCATACACACATAGATACATACATACAAACATAGATGCAAACATACATACATGTCTGTGCGTGCGTGTGTGTTTGTGGCTGCCCCCCCCCCCCCCCCCACACACACACACTTGTCGGCACCTTCCTACGGCACTGCAGAAACACACACACACACACACACACACACAAACACCAAAAGATAAAGAAGAACACAACATAAACAAAAACAAAAAACAAAAAACCAAAACCAAAAACGAACTAGACAACACAATAATCACCATTATTGACAGTGTGGCGTACACAATGCACGTGAATGTATGTAGTATAATACTGTATGGTGGTTCTCAAATAACCCGCAGTGATAGGAGCGATCTCGAGTGTCAGCGAGTGTTCAGCCTCCTCTACATATCTACGGTCCATTTGTTTACATGTTGCTATGCGACGCCGAAGCTTTACAAATATTACTTGATATAGTATAGTACGGATTGGTGGTTCTCAAATAACAAGGTGTATTTGTTTACATGTTGCTATGCGACGCCGGAATTTTTAAAATATGACTGTTTTCCACTGTGTCCAACTAACGTTTTCCCCATTATTTTTCTGTATTGCAAATATTCTCCTATCTACCACATCCACAATCCTTCCGCCGGTGAAATACAGCAGTTATGACATGCATAGCCCAAGTCCCTTTGTATAGTATCTATGAAAAGGAATATTTCGACGTGTCCTGTATCACGTACACTGTTCTGTGACAGTAACTACATGTATAAACTAGTTGTGTATAAAATCAAGCGATTTAATCGATAGCAGAACGGACAAGTGACAGACTCGACAACTGAAGGCGTGATTACTTTTAAATAAAAGTGTTCGTACCTTCGAATTCTTCCAGCATCAATATTTCTAACATTTAAGTAAAATACTTCCTCGAATAGTACGTGATTCCCTGGAAAATGTAACTTTCAGTTTTAAAATACTGTTACATACAAAGCGAGACAACTCTGTGTCAGTTATATATTCATTGAAGTGTAGGTTGCACTATACCAAATAAAATCCCAAAGGCGAAAAAGTTAACTTATGTGGTTAAAATCACTACATTGAAGAAAGGAAGGAAGGAAATGTTGTATTTAACGACGAACACAACACATTTTAATTACGGTTATATGACGTCAGACATATGGTTAAGGACCACACAGATATAGAGGAAACCAGCTGTCGCCACTTCATGGGCTACTCTTTTCGATTAGCAGCAAGGGATCTTTTATATGCACTATCCCACAGACAGGATAACTGTTAACACATACCACGGCCTTTGATATACCAGTCGTGGTGCACTGGCTGGAGCAAGAAATAGCTCAATGGGCCCACTGACGGGGATCGGTCCCAAACCGACCGCGCATCAAGCGAACGCTTTACCACTGGGCTACGTCCCGCCCCCACTACATTGAAGATATCAACCAAATTATGACGAAAGTGGAACCTTTCGTAGCTCATTTTCCATATAACCAGATGTTTTTACAGCACAATTCACCAAAGAATTGTATATAACTTTACCACCACCACCACCACCACCACCACCACCACCACCACAAGTAGTAGTCCCACGCTACGATTTATAACGGTGACCTTATTAGACCTATCCGACTGAGGGGTGACGCGTGATCTATTTATAGCGCGATGGGACATTCCCGCGATTGCACAACACGCAGCAATACGCTGGGACGTCACGTGATTAATTAACCAATCAGAGCGCGGCACCCCACACCCAGCACATTATTGATGCAGAATCGGCTTTTCCTTTTCATTACAAATAATATATACACCGCCTTTACAAAACCGAAACTACGTTTTATCAGCTGGCGATATCAAAGCGATCGATTCATTCAATGAAGATGAAAATACAAATAAAAGGAACGTATTTTTTTATCCCACATTAGGGGATCTCGTTACAAACATCTTTATTGTTTTTCATATATCTTCAAACCTTTGTTAAAATAATAATATTAAATCTTTGATCAGTTCAGCGAAATCGGAATTGCCCGTAAATGTCAGACCGACAACATATCCGGTTCAACTAACGGTTCATAAAAGATGAGTCAGCTTGTATTTCGTAGCAACGTTTTTGTACCAAATACTGAGATGCAAAATAAGGAGTATGTCTTTCCACAAAGTCGACGAACACACAACGATATATACTGAGATGCAAAATAAGGAGTATGTCTTTCCACAAAGTCGACGAACACACAACGATATATGGTAGCAAAGCTGTCGCCTTATTTTCCTTCTTTTTTTTTTTTTTGCTTTCCGTTTTTGTTTACTTTCCGTTCTTTTTTTGTTTTTTATTGATTTATCTGTTGTTGGGTTTTCTGGGGTTGTTTGTTTAGCGTGTTGTGCCGCGCGGCTCCCCTCCTTTAATTTTCACCCAGCGAGAATTCATTTGTTTATCTATTACAATTACTCTCCTATCTACCACACCCACAAGCCTTCCGCCGGTGGAATACACCAGTTATAACATCCACCACCCATAGTATCTATAAAAATAAACATTTCGACAAATGGAAAACCTATAGGTGTCTTGTACCCTAACCACTGACTTTCACTGTTCTGTGGCATGAACTATTTGTGTATAAAATCAGTGATTTAATCGCTAGCAGAGCGAACTAGTAACAGACTTAACCACTGAAGGCGTGGTTATTTTGAAATAAAAGTGTACATACCTCCGAATTCTCCCAGCGTCAATATTTCTAAACCTTATGAAAAATACTTCCTTGAATGTCACGTGATTTCGTGGAAAAAAACACTTTCTGTTTTAACATACTGTTCAGAGCGAGACTACTCCATATTTTTTTTAACAATGTATGAGTTATCTGATGAAACATGGAACAGCCCAATCGTTAGTACATAAAAATCTATATTTATATTCACATCACACAAAACAGGTTTCTGGTAACCAATTACTAGTTGCATACAGTGCATCACACGAGGCGTATTTACGGGGGGGGGGGGGGGGGGGAGGGGGAGAAATAGCGGGGACGGGTACTTGAAACTTCGATGGCTCAGTGGTAAAAGGTGGTAATATATATACGTTCAAAAGAAGAAACGCAAAAGTAGATTGTGTTTACTCTGGAAAGATGTATTTAATCGATTAACGGAAAGCAACTGTATGCGGTCTTGCATTGTCGTGCTGGAATACAACGTTGTCGTTATTCATAATTGATCCTTTGCTGCATTAGGGCAAATATAGCGGGTGTTCTGTGACAACTACAAGTAATAATTACCAAATGTTTGACAGCCATTAGTCGATGATTAATTAATCAATGTGCTCTAGTGGTGTCGTTAAATAATTGGAACGACGTGTGGCTGCAAAGTTTCATATCTATATCTCTGTGCCGTTAATTTCCCTTGAATGTAAACCATGTTGGTCCGGCCAGTGTGTGAAATTGCTGCCCTATCATTTCTTTTTTGTGCGTTTCTTTCTTTTTTTTTCTTTCTTTTTTTGTATGAGAATTGAGAAAAAAAGGGGAGACGTTTGATAAAAATAGGCGAAGTGGACATTTATCGGTACATTTCGTAACTTTTCGTCATGTACCGCTCTCATTAGGAAAAATTTCAAATTATACACTCAGATATAATAGAAATATTTCGATATTAAATACTATTACTTCCTGTAATAAAATTTAAACAAAGAATTGTATTTTTTATTAGAAACGTGATACTTTAAAGTTTTTGATGGTTCGCTATGTTAAAATGAATTTAATTGGTCTCCGCAGATGGCGCGACATGCTTCAATATACAGTCTGGCGCCAAAGTAAAAACACCGACAGACAAGGTTACAAGTGACCTATGACACCAAACAAGTCGGGGTCTTAACGGTCACGTCTGTTGTGTGATTTTTTTTTTTTTTTAAACCGAAGTAGGTCCAACATATACTGACGGGCAAAAGAAAGTATACCGGCGAAATATAAAACGAAAATAAAATAATTAAAACATATTTATTATAACATTCACATTTATTGAAAAGTTTATACATTTTCAGTTTATTACATGTAATTTCACAGTTGAACAATACCTATAGGTTACATGATAATGTTCGATAGACACGTGGGGTCAGTTTGTGAATTGACACAATGTGCTGAAATAAACACGGTCAACTTTTCCAATAAATGTGTAGGCAATGAATGTCTAATAACGGGTATGGCCACCCTGAGCATCAATACACGCCACGCCACGACGTCTGATGGAACGGGTCAATCGCCTGATGACGTCATTGGGTATTCTTCTCCATTCTTCTGCCAGAGCCTGTGCAAGCTGTTGTCTGTTACCTGGTGGGTTGGGACGTTATCGGATTCGTGTATCAAGTTGATCCCAAAGGTGTTCAAGCGGGGACATGTCTTGAGATCGAGCTGGCCAAGGTAAAACATCGATGTTGTTGCTTGTATGAAGTTCTGTACTATCCGAGCAGTATGGGGCCTGGCGTTGTCATGTTGAACTATCGTTGTTTTGGTGCAAGCAAATCGTCGTGTAATATCGGTGTACGATGTTCTCACCTGCACCATACCAATGGCGCGTTCCCTCTGTTCTGCCGTTAGACGTGGCATATATTGGGTGATTTTATGAACAAGTGGACTCTGCACATTCATACTTCTGCGTTTTTATACACATTTTGCACGTGCAACTTAAGAAGTCCATGCAAAACGTTAAATGGATTTTTCACTAATTGATTGCGACAACAATAGCCAATGCCAGAACAGGGAGTGGGGTTTGCACGGACGATGTCAATATTATCGATTTTTTATTGTATGCACTTTGACTATCGGTCTGATATAAGAAAATATTTAAGAAATCATTGGTATACTTTCTTTTCCCCTTCAGTATATTACAGCGACTTCGACTTCCCACTATTGTTAATAAATCCGCGACCTGAGCTGATATTCGACAATGAAGATATCGAGGAATATTGTAATTCACGCGTTTGCCAGCAGTTCCTCTCTAACAGTCAACACGTCATTTTAGTATAAAAAAGAAATGTGCAGGCACGGCGGAAACAAGTAGATATTGGGGGTGGGGGTGGGGGTGGGGGTGGGGATGACTGAGATCGACGGCACAAAGCAGTTTGTAGGGGTTCGGGGGTTTGTTCTCCCGTAAAATATTGAAACCTAGATGTCCTGAAATGCAATTTCCTGCATTCTGGAAGTAAAATGCATGTCTGCCTTAAGATTTACTACCAATACTATTTTTTAATCAGAATTATTGGGGGGTGGGGGGTGCAGCAAACCGCTGGTCCGCCGTGCCTGATGTGCGACGACACCTCATCCCATTTTAAAATACGGTGACCGCCACGTTACGTCTAGAAATAAACTAGCGTCGCCCACATAGGTTACTCTTATTCAGTAGCCACTCATTACATTACAGTACTCATTTGAAGGGTAGAACCAGCCTCGATGGCGTCCTGGTTAAGCCATCGGACATAAGGCTGGTAGGTACAGGGTTCGCAGCCCGGTACCGGCTCCTACCCAGAGCGAGTTTTAGCGACTCAATGGGTAGACGTAAGCCCATCTTCTCTCTCACTAACCACTAACAGCTAACAACTAACCCACTGTCCTGGACAGACAGCCCAGATAGCTGAGGTATGTGCCCAGGGCAGTGTGCTTGAACCATAATTGGATATAAGCACGTAAATAAGTTGAAATGAAAAGAAAAGCTATTTACATAACAACTACCTCTTTATAAACATTGTTATACTTTAGAAACAAATTGCGTGTGCCCATTGAAACCGATCTTTGCCAAGTATAATACATTAAAAAATAATAATAATTTGGGAGACTCAAAAATTGCACTGGCAAATCAACGTGCTAACATGACTCGCCCGAATGGAAAGAAAAACACACAAAAAACTCCCAAGTGCAAACCCTGTAAGTATCACGTGACCCACTACAACCGCTATCCACGGTCTTTCAGGTTGATTAAATGTTATTGGTGTATTATCTGGGTGTTTTGATCCAGTACTTATGTGATAAGATTTCTCTTTTAAAAAGTTAACATTATCGGCAATGGCAACTGATTAGCTAAAAAGAACCTTCACACGACATGACACGTGATACGATTGTCGTGAAACACTATTTTCTATTTGGTGACGACGTGTATATTTATTATCACACGACGACGTGTTCTGTTTCTCTGTCACCTGAATTGAAATCCCCGATAACTGTCAGTGTGAACGTGACCTACCGTGTTACGAGGTATGTGTAGATAAACGGGTTTTACAAGGGTGGTACATTCTTTGGCCCAGTTCATCGAGATAAATAAAACCTCGAGCGCAAACGCAGATGTTTATGTTAACAACGCTATCTGCCTTTAACAAAAAGGTGGCCGTTTGCTTCGAACGAAATTGCGGTCAAAATAACGATACAAAAATGTATTATTATTTAACGACACCACTAGAGCACATTGATTTATTAATCATCGGCTATTGGATGTTAAACATTTGACAGTCTTAGAGAGGAAGCAAGCTATATATTTCCATTAGTAGCAAGGGATCTTTTATATGCAGCATCCCCCAGACAAGATAGCACATAGAACGGTTTTAGGGGGGTTACATCCTTGTTGAAGTAAAACAAAACTCGCCATATTGACTTTATGAAATCGCCACATTCCGAATTTTGTAGCCACATTAAAACAGAAATCGCCAAATTTAATATAATAATGAAACAAAACTCGCCATTCGTACTTTTATATGTAACATTTCAAGCATATTCGTGTGAAAACTATTACTTTTTTAAGATATCGATTAATAATGTGGGGTGTTTTGGGGGTTTTGTTTTTTTTGTTGTTGTTTTTTGGGGTTGTTTTGTTTTTGGGGGTGGGGGGGGGTTATAAAATGTATTGCTCCAGGAACATTTCTAGAAAAAATAGGTAAGGTAGGTCGAATGAAAACTATTACTTTTTAACATATGAATTAATAAGTATGTTTATTAAAATGTGTGGTTCCAGGAACAGGTCTAGAAAAATTAGGTACGGTAGGTCGGATTTAAAAAAAAAAATCACTCCCCTTTTTAGGTAGGGGCTCAATATTCATTTTTTAGGGCTAGAACAAACCATAGCATGTCATATTTTTATATCACATCACATACATAGCACATTGATCTAAACACAATAATACGGTATTGTTGTAGCAGATGGGACCTCCAGCAGCAACTTGTGCTGTTCTGCCCCTACCGCCCGCTCCCGCCCCCGCCCCACCCCTTCTGGCGCTTCACGTTACTAGTTGGGATATCATGTTACACAGACTTTCTCATAATGAATGAAATCTGTAAACACAACACACAAATAAAGATGTAGAAATAGAAAAGTTACTAAAATAACATTGAGTTAAAATAAGTTCTCTTTTGTTTGCAAGAGCCCGAGAACCGACAGTTAGGTTGATGTCCTCCCCCCTCCCCCCCCCCATTGTGTCTGCACAATATGACTACTCGACCCCACCTCCCCCATTCCATTTCTTCACCGGATAGAATTATATTTGGTGTAAGGTCACTACCAACCTTTTCACTAACTACTACCTCCCACTAGCCTGGACAGATAGCCCCATATAGCTGACGTGTGTGTGTCCAGGTGTATCAACTGGTGTAAGGTCACTACCCAACCTTTTCACTCACTACTACCTCCCACTAGCCTGGACAGATAGCCCCATATAGATGACGTGTGTGTGTCCAGGTGCTTACACCTTAATGGACTACTGGATTATTGTTAGAGGGAGAATTTCACTTATAAACTAAGCACTACCCTCAGCACATGCGCAATCAATATGCTTTTTCTTGTCTGCTGTTGGTTGCAAATGTAAAAACGTCAAGGTTTGTAAAGAAATCTATCCATTTCTCGATTTTATGGGCTCTTGTGACTTTGTGTTTGATTGTAGAGTATGCTAAATGTGTAATATTTGTAATTGTTTGTCTTATAAACGACACGAAGTTGTTTTTGTGTGTCTCTTTCCCGGTAAGCGTGGGCTGTACCATCGCTGCTGCTGCAATGGGTGGATGAGTGGCGTGTTCTGTGCATTTAATTGCAAACTACCGGCCTCAGTGACGTCGTGGTTAGGCCATCGGTCTACAGGCTGGTAGGTACTGGGTTCGGATCCCAGTCGTGGCATGGGGTTTTTAATCCAGATACCGACTCCAAACCCTGAGTAAGTGCTACGCAAGGCTCAATGGGTAGGTGTAAACCACTGGCACCGACCAGTGATCCATAACTGGTTCAACAAAGGCCATGATTTGTGGTATCCTGCCTGTGGGAAGTGCAAATAAAAGATCCCTTGCTGCTAATCGGAAAGAGTAGCCCATGTAGTGGCGACAGCGGGTTTCCTCGTATGATTTGTGTAGTCCTTAACCATATGTTTGACGCCATATAACCGTAAATAAAATGTGTTGAGTGCGTCGTTAAATAAAACATTTCTTTCTTTCGTAATTGTAAACAGAAATAAACAAAATAAAACACTGTACAGCACAGGTAAATATTGTATGATTACACCCCTTCTCTGTAATGGTCTAGTCCGGCTCTGTCGCAGACAGCGGGATGGCCGCAGACCACAATTAATTTCGCTATATGTTTCTATATAGCCTTAGTGGCTATAACATTTTTATTAATATCAGCAGGCCCGTGGATTTTTGTATGCACCTTTGCCTGCCTGGGGGACATATACCCTGAAAAGGACAACCTCTGTTGTCCAGCTCTTTCTCCCATCATAACAAACACACCCTCTAAACATGGTCAGAGTACACCCATTTTATAAAAAAAAAACTACTTTTGCATGGGCCGGAATTACAACAAACAAGTCTTTAATGTCAAAATGTTACACATATATACAAACTACATGCTCTCCCCTGTCACTTCAGTCGAATAGTTGCCACTTCATAGCTGTCTGCCATGAAATAATCACAGTCAAACAGCAGACTACTTGCGCGGACAAATGGGAAGATGACTGTAATCTGAGGCCGGATAATATTTAGACGGATGGCGCATCATAAATCTGAAAATAGACCGCCACGTCAGCAAACGTCTTGTAATGCAAAACACACTGGCCAAGACGTGTTTTTTGTATGTCTTTTTCTTCTTTTTATTATGATACGGTCGGACGTTGCCCAGTGGTAAGGCGCTCGCTTGGTATGCGGTTGGTTTAGGATCAATCCCTGTCGGTGGGACCATTGGATTATTTCACGTTTCAGCCAGTGCACCATGACTGGTATATCAAAAATTGTGCTATTTGCTATCCTGTCTATGGGATGGTGCATAAATATCCCTTGCTAGGCTACTAATAGAAACAAATTTAGCGGATTTCTTCTCTAAGACTATATGTCAAAATTACCAAAATTATTGACTTCCGGTAGACCATGGTTAATAAATCAATGCGCTCTAGTCGTTAAAGAAAAATCAAACTTGTATTGTTATTATTTTTGATTTTCCAATACATTTTCATTAATATGTAGGTGAAAAAAGTACATAAATAGCTATTTTTATCTGGTGAAATAGCTAACCTACCTTGCCTAAACAAAATTCCGCACATTTCCGGAAACACACAAGAGGTAAGAGATCTTTTATATGCATGTTCTCATAAACAGAACAACATTTAATATATTCGACGGGAAAAAGACACTCCACAAAAAAAAAAACCCAAAACAAAAATAAAAAACCCATTAACCTACAAGGTCAAAGAGAAATGTGTATGTTGTTCTGATTGCATAAGTCAGAACAATTAGGATAGCCTAGGTAGACTCCTATCTTTTTTCTTTTCTTTCTGAGTTAAATTATTTAGTGTAGGCAGACATTTGTATAGAGGTATATGTAGCAAGAGAGCAAGGTTTTTTTAAAGTTTATATTGTTAAATTTGGCCATAAGATGTATAGATGTATCTATGTGTCATTCAACTGATTGGGTTTTTTTTTTTTTTTTTTTTTGGGGGGGGGGGGGGGGGGGGTATGTTTGTTTGTTTTCATTCCAGCCAGTGCACCGCATCTGGTCAAAGGTTGTGGTATGTGCTTTCGTGTCTGTGGAAAAGTGCATATAAAAGATCCCAGCCTTGTTGCCTCAGGAAAAATGTAGTGGGTTTCTTCTGATGACTGTATGTCAGAATTACCAAATGTCTGGCATCCGCAAATAATTTGCCGTGGAAAAATAGTGACCACGGCAATTCTATCGTTAACATGTTTGCAACTCTGGATTGTAAGTAAATCTGAATGTTGAGTGCTATTTATTTTGTGTGTTTTATTTATGAATACCAATGGCGGTATTCGTCGACTAAAACTGACGTCACAGTTAACACGCAAATGACACGTGCACGATCAACAACAATGGGGTTGTAAGTGGGTAAGCCCAAGTAAATCAGTAACGTTTGTTTTGTGTTGTTGTTTTTATTGTATTAGATCTCGCTCTCTCTCTCTCTCTCACTCTCTCACTCTCTCTCACTCTCTCTCTCTCTCTCTCT
>NC_054710.1:28190051-28195051 GCF_016097555.1 Gigantopelta aegis
AAGAACATGTCTGTAGAACATGTCTGTATTGAACATAATCTTCAACTACAGGTTGTCATACTAAGAACATGTCTATATCGAACACATAATATCCAACTACAGGTTGTCATACTAAGAACATGTCTATATTGAACATAATCTTTAATTACAGGTTGTCATACTAAGAACATGTCTATATTGAACATAATCTCCAACTACAGGTTGTCATGCTAAGAACATGTCTATATTCAACATAATCTCCAACTACAGGTTGTCATACTAAGAACATGTCTATATTGAACATAATCTCCAACTACAGGTTGTCATACTAAGAACATGTCTATATTGAACATAATCTCCAACTACAGGTTGTCATACTAAGAACATGTCTATATTGAACATAATCTCCAACTACAGGTTGTCATACTAAGAACATGTCTATATTGAACATAATCTCCAACTACAGGCTGTCATACTAAGAACATGTCTATATTGAACATAATCTCCAACTACAGGTTGTCATACTAAGAACATGTCTGTATATTGAACATAATCTCCAACTACAGGTTGTCATACTAAGAACATGTCTATATTGAACATAATCTCCAACTACAGGTTGTCATACTAAGAACATGTCTATATTGAACATAATCTCCAACTACAGGTTGTCATACTAAGAACATGTCTATATTGAACATAATCTCCAACTACAGGTTGTCATACTAAGAACATGTCTATATTGAACATAATCTCCAACTACAGGTTGTCATACTAAGAACATGTCTATATTGAACATAATCTTTAACTACAGGTTGTCATACTAAGAACATGTCTATATTCAACATAATCTCCAACTACAGGTTGTCATGCTAAGAACATGTCTATATTCAACATAATCTCCAACTACAGGTTGTCATACTAAGAACATGGTTGTCATACTAAGAACATGTGAACATAATCTCCAACTACAGGTTGTCATACTAAGAACATGTCTATATTGAACATAATCTCCGAACATAATCTCCAACTACAGGTTGTCATACTAAGAACATGTCTATATTCTTATCTTTGAACGATGGCGTTAAATGGTGAAACATGTTCATCGGGACACAGGCAGTGTGCGAAAATCTTCAGTTTTTCTGCGTCAGTCAGTAAATTAGTTGGTACTACATTTTTCACGAAATACGTCTGGTCAAGTAAGGGTAACCGCACGTGCTGTATGGCTTCCCCAAGCACCTGTCGTCTGTTTTCTGGAGTTACATCTTTGTTCTTTTTCCTGCACGCGCTCTCACTCCACGCCACAACAGCTTCAAAGACAGACTGTTCATCGGTCAACAGTCCGTCCTCTTCTATAATCTCAACCAAGCATTCGTGACAAAGATCGGTAAATCCAGATGATTTTAGAGCGGCGTCTCCATTTTTCAAAATAAAAGTCAGAGCTTTTTCTTTCAATTCCTGCTCATCAAACACGTGGGCCTGCTCCAGTATCACACAGGCATTGTGTGATGTAATCGATGAGGACAAATACGTCAGACACTTCTGTTCCAGGGTTTTGACGTCATACTTCTTTGATACGTACAACAAACCCATTACACTGGAACCATCCATTGTAACGTCATCTGTGTAGACGTACCTGTGAAATAGTAATAAAAAGTGTCCTCATCTCACTTTAAAGCTGCAGTCCCTAGAATATTTTTATTATTTAAATATTTAGAATAGATGATTCAGTTCCCTTTGGTACATATAAGACCCATTACAGCGCTATTGTTTCGCTACACTCACTCATCTACATTATCTATGGCGAATACAAACGCAATGGCCAGCTGAGTTTCGATTCAGTTAGCGGGACGCCAATCGAACTGGGACTTCACTCGATTTGCCCAGACGCTGAGCTTCTCGCATGATATTGAACTAATTTTTAAAAAATGATCTCGATTGTTGGGTAGTCTCTTAACTACAAAACATATATCCTAGGTATAACACCTGTGACGGAACATGCGCTTAAATTTGTTTCGCCTGTGGCGATTTTAATTGTGTTAGAGGGCCGTGTGCAGTTTATTGCCCGTAGCCCAGATGGGCAACTTGTTACGTAATACTTCTGTGCGACGGTCTCGATCGGTACGCCTAATACACACCCAGCCAGGCGCGGAGGCCATGTGGCTAGTAGTTACGTAATATCTCCGGTAGTGCTGTTTATGGCCAGGAGATTGCTCGCGGTTGGCGACAGCCAGACTGACGATCAGAGAGAAATATACCGACTCTAGTAGATGTAGAATATGAGATGATACGTGAGGTACCGCCTTGTACCCCCAGGCAAAATCCTGATTTATAATAAAATAGCTAGTTTTTAGAGATATCGGGGAGAACGAATTAGGAAGGCTCCAGGGGATCACGGACGTCGTCCACTGAACGAAATATATTAGTTCAGACGGGACTGGTAAATATATTATTTCTGCTCTGTGTATAACCTTGATGTGATTGATGTGACTTTTAACTATTTAATACTGTATTGTACCAATATTCTTTAGACAGTGTTTTCGGTCATCTGACGAAGTAAATCGTAGACTTCTTGTTCTAACATTATACGAGTATTTGGTAATATAAAGCTTAGCCAGTCATCCTAGACGACCTAGGTACACTGTAGGTTATTGTCTTTATTGTGATAAGTATTAATTCTGTGTTACAAGGTTACTGAATGAGTAGTTAGGGTTAATTAAAAATTAACCCGTTAGGAATAGAGCTGTAATTCCTTTATTAATTAAGTTCCCCTGGAAGCGTTCCTAAATTATCACACGTTACTGAACGAGTAGTAAAGGTTAATTAAAAATTAACCAGTTAGGAATGGTGTTGTAATTCCTTTATTAATTAACTTCTCCTGGAAGCGTTTCTCAATTATCACACGTGTGGGTGTGGTGTAACGGTGAAGTGATTCGCATATTGTGTAACCAGACACCTAGAGATTAACTAATTAAGTGATCAGTTCTGGGTTGTTGTTATTATTGTTGTTATTAATTAACTACTACGGCTGTACATTTGTCAGCGTAGGTTAATACAGATTCCAAAGTGTATTTTGTTTTTGTTGTGTTTCTAGAGAACTAACGTGCTATAATAATATATACTTTATATAAGATCGTATCTCTGATCATACCTAGAGACGAGCCATACTAGGGTTTAACAGCCTGTTACAGAGAGATCTAATAGATATACAAGTAGGAGAGATATTTTGATAATCGTGTTTTATTCAGTTACGGGAATTATAGAATCCCCGTGACAACACCTTACCAGGATAGGTGTGTGTGTGTGTGTGTGTGTGTGTGTGTGTGTGTGTGTGTGTGTGTGTGTGTGTGTGTGTGTTTGTTTGTTTGTGTGGAGGGGGGAGGTACCTTGAAATTTCCGTTTGGTACATACAAGGCTCACCACACCGCTATTGTTTCGCTCACTTATCTACTGTATCTATGGCGACTACAAGCAAAATGGGCAGTTGAGATTCGATTCAATCCAACTGGGACAGACAGACATTGTATTACGCGATTTGTCTAGGCTCTAAAACATATATCCATGGTATAACACCTTACCAGGATGGGTGGGTAGGTTTACCTTGTAATTTTGACAATGGCCAGCTGTCGACATAACCAGTACACATAAAAGGATGTCAAAATCACGTAACGCTCGGGGGGGGGGGGGGGGGGGGGATATTCACGAAACATTATCAAGACCATACGTTATTTTCTATTCATCACTTTGATCTAAATAAAATTTCTTTTTGTCTTCTATGCCTTTCATTTATTTATTTATTATTGAGCGTACATTTTTTACAATCACTAATTTAATAATGCATTTGAGTTTATATTTCGCATTAATAAACAATTTTATAATATGGCCGTAACTTTAACAGTGAGAGAATAGGAGATTTTTTAAAAGATGAATGAAGAAGAAAAGTAAGAACAAGACAAAAGAAAAAAGTTACAGCTTGTTTTGTTTAACGACACCACTAGAGCTATTGAATGTCTTAGAGGAAACACGTCACATTTGTTTTCTTTAGTAGCAAGGACTCTTTTATATGCACCATCTCATAAGGCAGCACATACCACGGCCGTTGATATATCAGTCGTGGTACACTGGCTGCAACACCACCCCCACCACCACTAACAATAGTTTTAGTAATAGTAGTAGCAGCTAATCTAGGTTACTAACTGGATAATTACTGTAATTAATATAATGTTTAACTCTCTTATCCACACAGTGATCTCTTCTCCCGCTATCTCAGTCCCTAAATAATTACTCTGACGCATGTCAATAAAACTTCAAGACTCACAGCATACTTCTTAGATGTATGATGCGTGTTTTATGAACATACAATTTACATACCGTAGAAACTGTTCAAATATGTCGTGTTCTACTTCCGGAATGACGATCTCATCCTGCTCTGCCAATGGTCCGTAGAACATGGCCTCGAACACGCCGCTGCGGATACTGAGAAGCTGTCTGTGAGCCTGGACGCACTTCTGTTCTTTCCCGACTTTGAATGTTACGTCACAGAACATTTTATTTTCAAGAGAATATCCGAGACATTCTGAAAGAGATTTTCTGCTCTGCCAGCAGCTGTCAAGACCAGTCTGACTACTTGATTTGCATGTCGCCATCTTGTCACTGAAAATATACGTCAAATAGCTTCCTTTTTCTCTTTGTTTTAATAATATATGTGGTTCATGCATCAACTGACTGGGAATAGCTTCATGTCTATTTGTAAAATACTTCTTTAATATTTTCTGAAGGGACTACCCTGAGTCTTCTACATTATAAGTACGAAAAAAATATCCGAAAACTCAGGCTTGTCCCTTTAAGTAGTAAGGGCCCCACTATAGGGGATATCGATTTCACTATTGCATCATCCAAGATGGCCGCCAAACTGCGCCGTAGGGGATGACGAAAGATGATGCAATGCTGACGTCACTAGGCCCCGCCTCCAGAAGGGTGTATACAAGTTTATTTTAAGAACTGACTGATGCAATGCTGACGTC
>NC_054710.1:28200051-28207180 GCF_016097555.1 Gigantopelta aegis
GTGTATGCCATGTACTGTGATAAACAGTGTATTGAGGAGTGGATTAAAAATGCATTACACGGATATACTTAAAGATGTATTGTATCTTCAAAAGTAAGTATATATTATATTAAGAAACAAAAATCATATTTCAAATAAATAAATATGTACGTTAGGGGCACACCGCTCTCCCCCTGCCCTATCCGCCCCCCTTCCCTACATCCAACACTGTGTATATATGTATATATATATATATTATCGTCATCGAGATGTGTGTGTGTGTGGGGAGGGGAGTAAACAAAATTCAAGTGGGCTCACACCTAGTTTAGATTACCGGGATGCGGATCAACGAAACGATTCACAGCTGACAGATATCACATTTCAATTTGACTCCCAGACTGTGGGGCCTTACATCGTATAAGATTAGTTGCTAAAATAATTCTCACAAGTATGTGGATTTTTCCTATGGATATTATTCTAATTTAGGTGAGTACAACATTGGCAAGACTTCCGAACGTTCCAGCATTCAGTTCATTCATAAATGTGTAATACAAATATCAAGGTATCATTTATTAACGTTTCACAACTCTTCATTCTTTCTTTATTTCTTCTCTCGTACACTTGTATTCAATGTTGGGTGCGATGAACGGTCTCTTTCATAAGCTGCTATATAATAACAAAGGGGGTGGGGGATATTAATTAACATACGTCTTTTAAGTAACCATTGTCTTCAAATACACATTTGGACAAACTACTGTATTGAGCCTTACATCGGTTCTTAAAAGAAAAACTGGAATGTACAATGTAAGAGTGACGTCAGTATTACACCCATTCTTAAAATAAATGTGCCCACACCCTTCTAGAGGCGGGGCCTAGCGACGTCAGCATTGCATCAGTCAGTTCTTAAAATAAACTTGTATACACCCTTCTGGAGGCGGGGCCTAGTGACGTCAGCATTGCATCATCTTTCGTCATCCCCTACGGCGCAGTTTGGCGGCCATCTTGGATGATGCAATAGTGAAATCGATATCCCCTATAGTGGGGCCCTTACTACTCCTTTAATTGTTACTTATTTAATAAAAACAACCCAAAAACAGCTTTAAATATAAAATACGACAGTTCCTTTATTTAATGTTTTTGTTAAACATTATTTCATAAAATACCTTCATCAAAATAACAAAAAAAGACCATGAAAAACAAAAATCGCATGTGCATGCACGCACACGCACACACACAGACACACTGTAAAACACGCGAGCACAAAAACAAACCCAATGCAGTCACACGTGCATACACACACTACTGGCGTACACTTGATTAGTAGCAGCAGTGATGGTTTATATACATACATACATACATGTGTGCCTGCGTGTATGACAGTGTGTGTGTGGCTGTCTCTCCCCCCCCCCCCCCCCGCACACACACTTGTTGGCACCTTCCTACGCCACTGCTCACACACACACACGCGCGAGCGCGCGCACCAAAAAAAAGAAAAGAAAAACAACACAACTCGACAACTGAAGTCGTGATTAATTTTAAATAAAAGTGTTCGTACCTTCGAATTCTTCCAGCATCAATATTTCTAATCAGTTAAGTAAAATACTTCCCCGAATAGTACGTGATTCCCTGGAAAATGTAACTTTCGGTTTTAAAATACTGTTACATACAAAACGAGACAACTCTGTATCAGTTATATATTCATTGAAGTGTAGGTTGCACTATACCAAATAAAATCCCAAAGGCGAAAATATTAACTTATGTGGTTAAAATCACTACATTGAAGAAAGGAAGGAAGGAAATGTTTTATTTAACGAAGCATTCAACACATTTTAATTACGGTTATATGGCGTCAGACACATAGAAAAACAACAACTAAAAAAAAACAAAAAAAAACAAAAGCCCAACACTGTCACATGTATTACCAATGACAGGACTGTTTGTATTACGAGAACTATCAACATTTCGGCGCACTTCGAACCTCGACCCTCTTTACATTCCCACACCCTACTCTATTTTACTGCTAGGACAATCGATCAGTCTGCACATGTGCATCAAAGGAAACAAGCTGCGTCGTGTGTACGAAAAAAATTCAGTAACTTACGACAGTTACCGCAACGTAATTTAACAGTATTTTTACGGCCCCTGTTTTGTCCCATACCTGTATCAATTTGTATTTTTGGTACACACAATAAAAGTTACATTTTATTTCAGCAATGAAAATATTTGAGTTTTTATAGATTCAGCAATCTCCGATTGGTCACGTGATGAGAACGGCCATTCTGTCTTTTGTTTCCACTAACTATCGTCTGATATTATGCTCTTTCTCTTCTTCTTTAAAAAACGTGTTGCCCTTACTACATTAGACACCCACTTAAAACAGTTTATATTCTTTTTTCCCTTCCTCTCTTTCCTTTTTCCCCCTCCAATGCAAGCTCGTTTCAACTATCATTCTTGACCCTCAGATCATTTAAAATTGCGTATATATGTATGTATGTATGTGTGTATGTATGTATGTGTGTGTGTGTGTCTCTGTGTGTGTGTGTGTGTGTGTGTGTATGTATGTATGTATGTATCTGTGTGTGTGTGTGCGTGTGTGGGTGTGTGGGTGTGTGTATGTATGTATGTATGTATATGTATGTATATGAATACGGTTGTGCAGTATATGACAACAAATGTAATGAATATAACTCCCATACATATCACGTATTGTTTATATACATAATATGAAATATAAAACCTTTACCTTACCGTTATACAGGTACACATAATCATGTTAAAATTTTATTATTGTTGTATATTGTAAAACGATGATTCAAGGCACCCCAAGCTTGACATTGTCAGTGATCTTGGGGTAATAAAAGGGTTGGGGGGGGGGGGGGGGGGGGGGGTAAAGATATTTTGACATCACTTGCAGATTTAATTGGTTGTAACTGATGTTTTTTACTTTCTGTAATTTCTGTCATTCTATTTATTCAACAATTCTTTATAAAATATTGTAAACTTAACTTCTTTTTTTTCTTCTTTTTTTGGTGTGTGTGTGTGGGGGGGGGGGGGGGGGGGCAATCACCGCTTATAAAAACAACGGAAGTGGTAGTGTTTATCAAATGTAAAATCATTTACCTTGGATGCCAAATAATAAATACACCGCCTTTACAAAACCGAAACTACTTTTTATCAGTTGGCGATATCAAAGCGATCGATTCATTCAGAATTTATTTTATCCCACATTATTGTTTTTCATATATCTTCAAACCTTTATTAAAATAATAATATTAAACCTTTGATCAGTTCAGAAAAGTCGGAATTGCCCGTAAATGTCAGACCGACAACATCTCCGGTTCAATTAACGGTTCATAAAAGATGAGTCAGCTTGTATTTCGTATCAACTAGTTTGTATCAAATATTGAGAGCCAAAATAAGGAGTATGTCTTTCCACAAAGTCGACCAACACACAACGATATATGGTAGCAAAGCTTTCGCCTTATTTTCTTTTATTTCTTTTTTGATTTCCGTTTTTGTTTGCTGTCCATGTTCTTTTGTTTTTGTTTTTGTTTGTTTTGTTTTTTGAAGGGTGTGGTGCCGCACGGCCGACCTCCTTTAATTTTCACCCAGCGAGAACCCATTTTTTATCTATTACAATTATTCTCATATCTACCCACACTCACAATCCTTCCGCCGGTGAAATACAGGAGTTGTGATATCCACCGGGCACGTCCTTTGGTATAGTATCTATAAAAAAAAACATTTCGACAAATGGACAGCAATAGGTGTCGTGTACCCTAAGCACTGACCTTCACTGTTCTGTGGCAATGAACTGTTTGTGTATAAAATCAATGATTTAATCGCTAGCAGAAGACGAATTAGTAACAGACTGAAACCACTGAGGGCGTGGGTATTTTGAAATAAAAAGTGTACATACCTCCGAATTCTTGCAGCGTCAATATTTCTAAACCTAATGAAAAATACTTCCTTGAATGTCACGTGATTTCGTGGAAAAAATAACTTTCTGTTTTAAAATACCGTTTAAAGCGAGACAACTCCATATCTTTAAACAATGTAAGGGTTATCTGATGAAAACATGGAAGCACGGACGTTGGTATATATACATTTATATATATATTGCGAATTTGAAAAATAACTTTTAAAAATTTTTATGTATAGTATATTTAAAAATTAACATATTGTATATACGTTCTATTCACTTAATTTTAATATCATTATTTTATATTAATTGTGGTGTTTGGGGTGAATGTGGTTTAGTGATACATGCACATTGCAAAAAACCAATTAGAAATAAAAAGTGGCCGCTGAGTACAAGGTTGCCACATGTATAGTCTTTAAAACATCTGTTGTCGTTTTTTGTTTTACCGTCTGTACTGCAAATCAACGGATGTGTGCTTCACAGTTGACTATAAATCAACTTTTGACATGTCATCTCCTTCAGAAACAATGCAAATGGAATGTATTAAATTAACCGTTCTCAATAAGTTTGTTTTATTTTTCCATTTGATTATTTAATTCCTACTTCATGCGGTGTATTGTCATAGTAAGTGAATCTACAAATGTCAAGCGTAGACTGCCCAGAGGCAATTAGATGCATTCCAGAGTCATACCGTTTTACTTGATACACAGTAGAGATGTCGGGAATGAATGGGTACTAGTATTCCTGAAGGTGTGAAGATCGTTTATTTGTTGTACATTATCGCTGTTGTTAAAATATCCCTTTTATATAACAGTAAAAACTTTACTGTGTCCGCTAATACGGGCCATATTTAGCGATATTGGGGTCGATTTAGGTGGCCGTTGCCCGCGTTAGAAGGTGACCCGCGTATTGCAGGCTGCATTTACCATTATAAAATCGTCTGGGAGGGGAAAAAAAAAAAGTGGCCGCTTAAGACAGGTGACAGTGAGTATGTAGGTGGCCGCTAGGACAGCTTTGCGGATATGGAAAAAACTTTTAAAATTGTTTCAATGCATAGTATATTTAAGTTTTATTTACCTGTTAATGTTAATATTATGTTTTATATGATAATGTGTGTTATGTGTGTGTATGGGGCTTAATGACAGTTGGCTGGTGATTGGGTTGTGGGTGTTGTGCGTATGGGTGGGTCATGCGGTTGGCCACGGTGCCCTCTCATTTGCCAGTGGCTACATCTGTTCCCGACTTTAGCAAGTTTCCATGTAGCTAAGGTTTAACTTTAATGACTTTTCGGCTAGCTTTGGTGACACGAATGGTTTTAAAAACAAGCCTGATACTCCGTTATTAGAACAGAATCTGAACATACAAAGATGGGGCATCACAATATTATGTTTTCGGCAGTTCACTCTCATTTATTTCTGGTTATAGATCTCTCTGTCTGTAGTTAATGGCAGCGAAGGGAAGGACTCTCTCTCCAAGTGGTCAAGTGCCTGACGATGCACCGTCTGGACTAGGACGAAACCCCGCTGGTGGAACCCATTAGGCCATGTACTCGTTCAAGGATATTGATACATTTACAACTAAGGGAATTGGATCAGGAAGCGGACCAACGATGTGCGCTCCTGTTGGGGATGGTGCTATTAAGGTAAGATCCTGGCTACTATGGAAAAAAATGAGTGAGTTTCCTCTCTAAGGATAGCTATGTAAAAATTACCAAATGTCTGACATCCAATAGGCGATACATTCCAAACGGAAGCCTAAATGTGTTTTAATGTGTCGTAAACAAACCAACTTCTTTTTCTTGCAGGAAAAAAGTTATATATTTTTTAATACTTGACTATGGCGTGGCCCAACCAGATACCACAATATATCAGTATGGGCAATTAAAGTTTAATACTTGCCAGAGGCCTATTTTGTTAGGGTTGCCCGAATTCAATGTTATTCATATATGGGTTTTTAAAGGACCTATGTATTATGGGTTTTTAAAAAATCTGATTCATGAGGGCGGTGGGTGGGTAAGCCCTCTGGCTATGAGCCAATTATGGCCATATCAGGCTACACCATGTTAGTAAAGTAAAACTGGTTAGGCAGATAAACTTAGACTTTCCATTTAAAAAACAAGGAATTTACAACTGAAAATGCTGGAGTTTTCTGAAATCAGATGAGAAGTGAAGGAAGGAGAGTTTTACTAAACAAATTCATAAGAGTTATAATTAATATTGGTGTGTCGTGTTGTGGGTTTTTTAAAAGGGGGGGGCCATCGGGTATTAGGATGGTAGGTACTGGGTTCGCGGCACGGGGTACTGGCTCCCACCCAGAGCGAGTTTTAACGGCCTCAATGGATAGGGTAATACAAATACACCCTCGTCTCTCTCTCTCTCTCTCTCTCTCTCTCTCTCTCCTATCTTCGCTCTCTCTCGCCCTCTTCTCTCTTCTCTTACCATTAAGAAATAACAAACTAGCACTTGTCCGGAAAGACAAACCCAAGAAGCAGAGGCATTTTTTAGAGAAACAAATGTCGTGGGTGAAAGGACATACCGACGCAATTTTTAGTCTTTAAAAACTTCAACAAAACCAGAATTGTAGAAATGGAATTTCATGGAATGCTTAACGACACACCAAACACAAAATATACATTGGCTACTGGGTGTCAATCTAAGGAAACTGTATATTATAAATGAATTCATGGCACTAGTTGCAATAAGATTCACATTTAAGGAACCCTGGTGTTTCTGAGACGACTGAATGAATGTCTAACGACACCCCAGCTCAAAAATACACATCGGTTATTGGATGTCACAAAAGGTAAGTATATGGAATTTATTTGTTATAATTATTAAAATCACAGTGCAAAAAGCTGTAGGGAAAACTTAATACAATACAAATATCAAGGTAAGTATAATTTAAAACTTTATATAGAAATCAAAGTGTTTAAAAACTTTCAAAATACATTTGGGTGGAATTTAAAAGATTCCAAAACATTTCTTTTGCCAAATATATAATTTCTCCTCGGCTTGAGACGATCACACTCCACCAAATGTGGTGCACAGTCAGTGTACACTGACATGTTCACACACAGGAGGAGGGTCCTTCCTTTAAAATAAATGAATGCGACAAAATATGCCCATGCGGACACGGCACAATACTATTCATCTTCCTGCACCGCCTGTAGGAGGGCGATCTCTTAAATGGCTTAAAGAATAAGCTTGTTCCAAACCAACCCGACCCCAA
>NC_054710.1:28207380-28222380 GCF_016097555.1 Gigantopelta aegis
TTGTTTTGATAGTTTTTAATGTCTGTTTTCTATTTAACGACACCACTACCACCACACCACCACCAACAACTACTACTAGTATTACTACTACTACTACTACTATCACTACACAATACTAATACTACTACTACTACTACTGTCACTACTACTACTATCACTACTACTACTACTATTACTGCTACCACTACTACTACTACTACTATTGCTACTACTATTACTGCTTCTACTACTACTACTATTATTACTGCTACTACTACTACTACTACTACTACTACTACCACCACCACTACTACACTGATACTACTACTACTACTACTACTACTATTATTGATTATTACTACTACTACTACTAGTACAACTACTACTACTACTATTATTATTATTACTACTAGTAGTACAACTACTACTACTACTACTATTGCTACTACTACCGCATGCGTTACCAAATCTACAAAAACGACCACTATCCCTGGTTGCGTAGTAGTATCAGTAATAGGAAAGATGGAGAGAGAAAACAAATACCTCTTACCATGCATGTTAATTGATTGGTTTCCTGTTTGCTCTGTCACATTGTTTAGACCTGTGACGTTGTTTGACACCGAACACTCGTAAGTTCCCGAATCTTTATAGCTGTATGGCTGGATGATGTGGACATATCTGTTTGGCGACTCTAACCTCCCAGCTATCTCTCTGATCTTCTGTCTTCCCCAAAAGTGAGTGAATTTGGAAAACTGGTACTCTGTAGAACGACCCATCGATTCACAAATCAGCTTCACATAATTATTTTGTCTGTTAAATTCGCTCTTCACTGTCACATTTGGAGAATCTGTATGAATTAAAACATATAATTTGTGTGTGCTCGCGTGTATATATGTATGGTATGGTATGGTATGCAGGGGTGCAATGTGAAATTGTGATAGTTGCCCGGTGGGCAACGAGTAGCTGAAGTTTGGTTGCCCAACATCATCTCTTGGTTGCCCACATATTTCATAAAACGTTTATGAATATAATTTTGAACTGTCTTTAAAATGAAACTGAAATTTAAAATGTTTTTATTATCATTACTTATCAGTTTAGTTTTATTTCTTTTTTACCTTATTTATCTACAGCTCATATTCGCTTAGGCTGAAAAAAAGTTTGTTTTGTTTAACGACACCACTGGAGCACACTGATTAATTAATCATCGGCTATTGGATGTCAAACACTTAGTAATTCTGACTCATAGTCATCAGAGGAAACCCGCTACACTTTCCCTAATGCAGCAAGGGAACTTTTATATGCACTTTCCCACAGACAGGAAGGCACATACCGCAGCCTTTGTCCGGTTGTTGTGCACTGGCTGGAACGAGAAACAACCCAATCAGCTGAATGGATCCACAGAGGTGGTTCGATCTCGCTTGGGCTGTCACAGTCATAATACTTGATGAACTCAGGGTTCATCCAAGCTTAAAAATACCTGTTGGCAAAAAAACTGCCAAATGGGATTTTTATTTCCCATAATGACAATGTTTTAGCCAAAATTGTTTTGTGTAGTACTGTATAGAGTATTTATATATGAATATGAAACTTGTATCTTTTTCAGCTAATTATGTAGAAACTGGAATACATCTGAATAACAAAATTATTCCCGATCAAAATCAAAGACAGCAATGGGGGTAGGGGCAGTTAATATATTACTTTGATTTTTCAGTGGGTGAGGGGAGATATGCAGAGTTGGAAGTCAATGCCCTCTGCAAATACACCCACAATTCTAAGGCCTATGGCATTAATAAAGATCTGAGAGCCAATACTCTTCTTATTTTTTTAAACAGTGCTCATTATTTCTGTAAAATAGCAATCTTTATTTTGGTTTGAACTGCTTTTAATCGTATTTTAAAATAATCCATCTGTTCCACACCCCAACAATTTCGTAATTTGCGCCATTTTGTTGATTTCCGCGTCGTGTTAAATGATTGTTGTTGATTTCAGCTTGTAAAATACGTAGCCTTAAAAAATGCTAACTTCACGTTATAACAACTATCCATTTACGTCAAAAGGTTTTGTTTAAAAAGATAATGAATTCAAATTTTACGGTCTTTTTAAAATCTAACAACTTTATATACTATTTTATCTAACGAATATCATGATTATTGTAAACTAAATGCATTAGTGCGAAATTAACAAAGACAACGGAAATAAACAAACGAAACAGCAATTAAGTATTCATTATTGCGAACAACTATTTGGTGGTGGGGGTTTTTCTCACACATTTACATCAAGATTTACTTGCGTGTAATCGTATTGTTTAATGTCTGCAGCAATGTCTTTTGACACGTGCAAGTCTCGGCTGACTGTCAAGCGTGACCTATACGCACACTGAGAACAGCCAACGAACGTTTTCCAAACGTTCGCGAACTATGCGATTGGTGTCCTTTCCCGACGTGGACATTTGGGTTTAACGTGAAGCGCATAAACCAGTTTAGCGGACGTTTTTGTTTTGCTCAGTCTACCTCTGAACTCGGCCCTAGCCTACTTGTCTTTGGCCCTGAACTAGCATGTGTATTGAAACTGAGACGCCAATTTCGGTCCGTTTTTTATTACTTTGGCTCAAAGACTTTACAGAGTTAAAATAACATGCTACAGATTGTTCAGACTTTTCTTGCATAGATGTTGCCGTTAAAATTAATAACTGTAATTATTAAAATAAGCAAACATTGTTATGCTTAATTCTTGATGACACCGCTTCTCGTTACCAGTCACGAGATCCCTGTTAACATTTGGTATTATTATTATATGTTAGGTGTCGGATAGATTATGTAACCGATTGTTCACATCGGAAGATAGAAAATGGCTTAGCAAATTTTTTAGTTCAGAACTGGATGCTTGTTGGTGTAGTGTGTGGCCTTTCACATGTCTTGTGCCCTTTGCTAATAGCCACCATTCTGAAACGTATCTGTATGCATTGAACTCGTCAAAATCATGCACGGTGGACGCTGAGTGGATGGCAGCGTTAGAGTGGATATTTATATAGCCTGTCGGTCAAGTTATCAGTTTCGATACTTTTGAATTGCCCGTGACTGTCCGAGTGTCGGAAAATTTTGTTTTTCATTTTACTTGTTTTATGATTTTCTTGGTTGCCCGTCGGGGCAACTGTTTGATAAAGAATGGTTGCCCGCAACAGATTTTGGTTGTCCCGGGCGCGCGACAACCGATTTGTGCACCCCTGGTATGGTATGGTATGGTGTGTTGATGTGTGGAGTGGTATAGTATGGTACAGTATGGTATGGTATGGCATGGTATGGTGTAGTATGTGGTGTGGTGTGGTAAGGTATGGTATGGTATGGTATGTTTGTATGTAAGTGTACATGTGAATGTATGCGTGCGTATGGTCGTTTGTGAGAGTGTGTATGCATAGGGAGGTAGGTAGGCACATTCATGCATACATGTTTATTATGACGTTTGCTAATTTCTTATTTATGTTTTTATGCATTATAATCAATCCATTCGTCGGTCTCTTCATCCATTAATCGAATAACAACTTGATCCATCCATCCATCCATTTAAACGATCGATAAATCCATCGATCCATTCATCCATCCACCCATTTATGAATTAATCCATCTATCTCTCTCTCTCTCTGTGTGTCTATCACTCTATCTATCTATCTATATATCCACCCATCCATTAATGCATGTATGTATGCACCCATAAAACCATATGTTGATGCATCAATACACTTATTCTTGACTGATATTTTTATCCAGCAGCATCATTAAAACTCTCGTATATCTAATGTGATCATCAATGTTAACTAAACATCGTAAGTAGATTCCAATTAGGCTGCTACGCCCACTTACAGACGACAGAAATACGAGTTTCCGTGGAGAGGTTATACAGGTTTGTCTTGTGTAGCGCTGAACACCGACATGTCTGGTTATCATCAGTTCTCTTCACGGTGAACCATATGTGTCTCACTACAGCAGCTCCGTTTGTGCTTCGTGAGGTGTTGGTTGGTATGTCACCACACGTGAAGGAAATGTTTGACACCGGTGGCTTTCCACCAGTTACTTCACAGGACATATTTAGAACGTCTCCGACTCGCACTGGCTTACCAGATGCATATCCCTTTATCACTGGTTGTCCAGTCGGTGGATCTGAAAGATTATAGACCAGTCATTTTTTTTAATCAGTATACAATAGAAACACAGGCAATAAGGAGAATAAATAATTAACGAATGTCCGGCCTGATGCGCGGTCGGTCTAAGATTGATCCCTGTCGGGAGCTCATTGAACTATTTTTGGTTTCTACCAGAGTACTACAACTGGAATATCAAGGAAATGTTTTATTACGACGCGCTCAACACATTTATTTACGGTTATATGGCGTCAGACATATGGTTAAGGACCACACATATATTGAGAGGAAACCCGCTTTCGCCACTTCACGGCCTACTCTTTTCGATTAGCAGCAAGGGATCTTTTATATGCACCATCCCACAGACAGGATAGTACATACCACGGTCTTTGTTACACCAGTTTTGGAGCACTGGCTGGAACAAGAAATAGCCCAAATGGGGCCACCGACGAGGATCGATCCTAAACCGACCGCGCATCACGCGAGCGCTTTACCACTGGGCTACGTCCTGCACCTGGTATGTCAAAGGCCGTGGTATATGTTATTCTGTCTGTGGGGTGGTTACAAAACATCAATTGCTAGTAACGGACAAATATAGTGTGCTTCCTCTAAAACTACAAGTCAAAATTTCCAAATGTTTGACATCCATTAGGCTAATGGATGTCAAACATTTGGAAATTTTGACTTGTATTTTCGCGTTAAAAATGCCCTACAATTAAATTAGCGCCCTGCCCCATCAAAATCCTAGCTAGAACACTGCATTAGTCAATGATTAATAAATTCATGTGAGCTAGTAGTGTCGTAAAACAAAACAAACTTTAACTTTTAAGGAATGCAGACACTACTTTGAGGAAATACTTTGTTACCAAGATATAGAATCGAACCAGTCAGTAAAGATTGATTATTGTTATTTTCACTACAGATACGTTGTTCCAAGAGACACTGTTGTATTTGTGATATAAACCAAGGAAAGTAGTAGTTTGCTTGTTAGCGTGTTTACATTGACAACAATAATATATAGTACTGTAGCATATCGATGAGTCTTTCCCTGTACATGCACATTTCGATGTCTGCGTGTATGTTTTAATCAAACGTTTTCACTAATAATTTAGTCACAACTGACTAACATGTTCAGTTATTTTGCCAAATGGGTGAAGTTTCTTGAGTTATTGGTATATCTTTTTCATCTTGGCTTTTAACCGAATTTTCATAAGGGACACTGATGTACTAAAATATGATAATACAATGTCATTAAAGAGACATGACCTTGCCACCATTGTTAAAGGGACATTCCTGAGTTTGCTGCATTGCAAGATGTTTCCGACTAATAAAATATTTCTACGATTAAACTTACATATTAAATATATTTTCTTGTTTAGAATATCAGTTTCTGTATATTCTGGTCGTCTTAAAATCTCTAAGAAGCCCAAACTGGAGTTTGTCTTCAAATAATTTCATACGTACGAACAATTTTTATTTTTAGGAAATAAGATGAAATTTAACCTAGTACAAATATTAGAACGATCAAAAACACGTTTAATGTACAGCCACTAATATTTTATGCAGAAAAAATATATTTGATATGTAATTACAATCGTTAAAACCACTCTATTAGTCGATAACATCTTAAACATTGCAGCAAACTCAGGAATGTCCTTTTAACGAGGAACAAATCTATATCACAGTTATATGGTCACTCACACTGGACACTGATTGTTACGCTGTTTCTTGCGACATTTGAAGCTCTGCACTGCCATGGTCCTGTGTCTTGAATCTTCACTCTGTTTATTATCATCGTGTAATATTTCCTGGAATAATAGTCATGGCTACTACAACTACAATTATAGCCTGAATTGTTTGAGTAATTTGTTTCCCAACATCTTCAGCCTTGCTGCTGTATATAACATAAAGCAAGTTGTCGTCCATTTGATCCTCGTTGAAAATATATGCTGGTATTCCAGTTCTCTGCATTATCCACTTTACATGTTAGTTTTACTTGAGTACCTATCACCAAATCTTGCGTAGGCAGACTTGATATCCATAGATTTAACCCTAAAATATAAACATATAAGTATAACCACACTACAATAACTCCAGGTTAAAATACGTTTAATCTGTCACGAAGAACAAATTATAATTGATATTGCACATGAATGTATTTGTTAATTTCACTGAATTTTGCTATAGGCGTCAACAAGAGGCCATTTATTCATCACGAGTTGCATAGGAATCACTAAACATTTTTTTACGTGGGTTATAACTAATATTGTGGCTAGAATGATGGAAATAGATGGTGAACAGATTTCAGGCCAGCTAATTTTTCACGAATATATCTATCGTTTTTGCCCCAAATTAAGGATATTCTCCAGCACTAGGAGCCAGTTTCCCCACCCCACCAACCCGCTCGTCTTGTATATTGTCTTATATTGGTTGCTAAGTAAGTAGTACAAAGAGCTCGCCATATGCCAAAACAATATATGCAGGATACACGTTTTCACCACTAATGTGGGGAAATACATTAAATTATAAATATATTGAATGTGTGAAAATAATAGTTATATCCTGTAGGAGTACTGAAAGTATAGTACTTACATCGATCCAATATAAAATTATCAATATTATTATTTCAGCAAATAAAATTTGGTTGTTTAAAAATATATATATTGACTCACCTGTATGCATATTCTGTGAACAGAAACCATGTACGCTGGTATATTTATTTTGGGAATGTACAAAAAGAAAAACAAGAAGAAGAAACAAGAATGGATTAATAAGGAAACAAATAGGGAAATTAACTTGTCAAATGAACAACAATTATAGAATTGAAGACACGTAATATAATAAGATTAATTATGTTATATTCATAATTAAACTACTAATATATAAAAGACATTTGAAGTCTTAGATACCTAGTTTCGAATGGACCAAAACAGAGTTGACATAATATTACAAAGGCTATTACCCATGCCGATGTGATTCTGAGAAATCAGTAAAATGTTCGTCTTTATTTACTTATTACTAATAGAAAATGACTATTGTAGTATGGATGTATATTATATTGTTAATTAAATCCTTTCTGGCCTCACAAATTATTTCATAATGTTCAGGGACTCGAACCTGTGGCACCTAACCTCCTGAACTTGCAGACATGCCACGATATGTTCAGAGCTATCGAGTCATCCTAAAAAAATGTTCTTTAACCCAACCATATGCACGTGGCCTACAAGCTATGCTTACATGCATGGGCAAACCTGTCACTAGTATGTATGTGTATGTGTATGTATGTATGTGTATGTATGTATGTATGTATGTATGTATGTATGTGTGTGTGTATGTATGTGTGTATGTGTGTATGTATGTATTTAAGAATGAATGAACGCACTGGCTCAGGAATTTTTTAAAAACTTAAAAATTGTTATTTTCTAATTTTGCCCCAGGGATTCGAAATTGATTTTAAATTGACCGTTGTGATATACAAAATATAACTGTTTTTCGGTCAGTCTTGTTTTAAATTTATTTGGCTAGTACTATGTTTTGTTTACAGCCGGATACGATGTATTTGTTTTTAACAAATTTTTTTTAGGAAAGGGATAGCAACAAACCAACCACTGAAAAATGGACCGGCTTAGAGGCCTAGACGCAGGCTTAGGCGGCGTGTAGTCGGGTGGAGACTAAGATATCCTTGAGACTTGGATTTTTTCTATATGCAATAACCGGACGTGATGTAATAGGGTTTTTCATAACAGTTTGCAGATTTAAAAACTCCTCCTTCATAAGTTTACCAATATCAACGCTACGTAGACTGTAAATTATTGGAACAATTATTTTATCTCTTTTTACAGCTTTACCAGATTCAACGTTGATTCCAAACAGCTGTTTTGTCTGTAATGTACGAATCCAGAAGGCCTCTCGTTCAAGTCTCAAGAGGTCTGTTTCGTCTTTTGAACCAAGTATCGGGGGTTGTTCATTTGGAATTATTTCAAAGTTTTCATCTAACGAATGGTCAGGTAGATTGAAGTGATTGGCGACAGGGGTGTCAACTTCATGACGAATAGCATACTTGTGACAAACTGCTCTAATTCTCAGTTGGTTTTGCGTTTGTCCTACGTACTGTTTTTTTACATAAATTACAGGTGATTAGATATACTACATTTTTCGAATCACAGTTCATGTCTGTCCGAATTTGATATTCAATTTTGGTCTGTTGACTTTTGAAAGTCGACTGCGTTTTAAGTAAGTTGTGAACTCTACACCTGGTTTTGGCACAAGTAGTAGAGGAGCCAGTGCTTATTTGAGGCAATTGGTTATGCTGAAGTTTGTATGGTTTATAGTCTTCAGTTGCCCTAAAGGGATTTTCTAATTCTCGAACAGTTTCAGATTTAATTTTTCTTAAAAACCGTTTTGAATATCCCCTAGGTTTTAAAGCATTAAATAAAAGTGAACAAGCCTCATTGAAATTCTGTTTGTTACTCGAATTTCTGTGAAATCTAATAATCTGAGATTTAACAATGCCTTTAAAGGTGTGGCGTGGGTGAAGAGACTTGCAGTGGAGACGTTGGTGTGTGTCTGTGGGTTTGAAAAACACTTTGTAGTCTAGGTAACCTGATGTTTCAAACTGTGTAGCTTTATAAATTGTTACATCCAAAAAGTCAACTGATTTATCTGATATGGTGGCCTTAAGTTTGATATTGTCATCCTGTTGATTTAATAGCTCAAAAAAGTTCCAACATTCTTGTTTAGAATGTGGCCAAATGATAAGTATATCGTCGAGATATCTGAGGTACAAAAGAGGTGTTTTACTCGATTTCTTTAAAGCAGCCTCTTCCCATTCGGCGACATAGATAGATGCAAAGTTTGGACTAAAACGTTTGCCCATAGCACAACCACACACTTGCTGATACATTTCTCCATCAAACTCAAAATCATTTCCTTTTAGGCTTAATTCTAACAGCTCAATAATGTTGTTATCTGGTCTGTTTGGATCTGGGTAGTTATCAAATGCTCTCTTAACTGAATCAATGCCCGCATCAATACCTATCTTGGTGTACATGGAGTCAATATCAAGGGTACCAAGAATGAATCTTTTGGGATTTTGGTTTTGATAATTTTGATAGAAGATCTTCAGTGTTTTTCACAAAACTTTCATGTCTATTGCAATTGGTTTTAAGTGAAAGTCTATGTATTCTGAAATATTGTACGATTCTGATCCACAGTCTGAAATGATTGGACGACCGGGTGGTGTGTTAATATCGGTCCATGTATCGACTGGCTTGTGGATTTTTGGAAGTAGATAAAATTTCCGGGTTTGTGATTGTGACCTGGCTTCTAAATATTTTACTTGTTTTTTATTAATATGTCCCTGATCTTTTAGACATGAATAATTGCATTGAACTTTTTACAATTCTCAGGCCAAATAGCTTTGTCTAATTTTTTGTAGTACTTTGAATTATTAAGCTGTCGATGGGCTTCCCGAATATAGTTCTCCCTTGATAGAATGACAGTGGCTGACCCTTTATCTGCAGGTTGTATAACAATTTTGCGGTTTTTGCGTAGTTTGGTGAGAGCACGACGTTCCATGACAGAAAGATTTTGCTGATTTGTGTAAACTGTCATATCACCCACTTTTTTCACTATCCTTTTATGAGCTTTAATGATTTCAGGATCTACACTATAGAGTTTGGGGGTTTGGGAGTTTTCCGTGAATGGGATTTTTTCTCCAGTTGAACGCCGAAAATAGTCGGCCAGTTTCATTTTGTTGTCAAAAACTGCCGTATCCATTACACCATTGTCAAGTTTAGCCTCTAAGCCTGTTTTTGGTTGGGGTGTGGGAACAAAATTCAAACCCCTGTCCAGTAATGATTTTTCAGCGGATGTTAGAAGGTTAGTGTCACCAGTTAGGTTAACAATGTTAGATCCTAGTCCTAAATCAGGGTGGACATTACCCTTTCCCGGCCTTAGTTTAAATTTAAGTACCTCATCCAACTGCGATAAAGTTTATTGGCAGTTGTTTCTGTCCAGTGAATGTTGTCCTGCCCAACCTCAAAATCACACGCGTGAAGCGCAGGTATAATTTGTATGTTCCTCATTGTTTTTGCAGCCAAATTTATTTGGTTGAGGCAGGTTTTTTGACTAGCCAAAAGTCTGTCCGAAAAGTTAAGCTCGATAAAAAAGTATTTTTGACCTAGGGAAACGTTTCCGAATCGAGCTTATCATGTTTCGTAACTGTATGTGTGTATGTGTGTGTATGTATGTATGTATGTATGTATGTATGTGTATGTATGTATGTATGTATGTATGTATGTGTGTGTATGTATGTATGTGTGTATGTGTGTATGTGTGTGTATGTATGTATGTATGTATGTATGTGTGTGTATGTATGTGTGTATGTATGTATGTGTGTGTATGTATGTATGTGTGTATGTGTGTTTATGCATGTGTGTATGTATGTATGTGTATGTATGTATGTATGTATGTATGTATGTGTGTGTATGCATGTATGTATGTATGTATGTGTGTGTATGTATGTATGTGTGTATGTATGTGTGTATGTATCTATGTGTGTATGTATCCATGTATGCATGGATGCATGTATGTGTGTGTGTGTGTGTGTGTGTGTGTATGTATGCATGTGTGTATACTATGAGTGTATGTATGTATATATGTATGTACTATATATGTATATAATTATAGTGTTGCAGGTTCTTTATTATTATTTATAGTTATTTACCTAAATTCTAGAGCCGTTTTACTTTTAATTGCGCTATCCAGCTCGTCATGTTCATGTTTACTTTAAGCTGACAGTACTTTCAGATATTTTGTTATGTGATATAGTTTAAATAGTATGAAATATAAAATATTGCAGGTTTTCAAATTTGACTGGTCAATAACGACCATATATGTTGTTCTTGCTTCTTGTTTTATTGTTTGTTTTCTTTTGTTTAAGCATCTCTGAAAATATTTAGTGGATTTAATTGGGATCTCATACCTTATCATTCCCACGCGATTTTCTAATATTGGCTTTCTTTTTTTCGGATAGCCTATATCTAGCGACATTGAACTGAACTACAAACAAGATTAATATATATATATATATATATATATATATATTACGTTATTAGTATAAGACTTGAAAGAAAGCAAAGATCAAGTCTTCACCATATGATGTACTAATATTTAGTAAAGGGATACTGGGTTAGCCTAATCGGCACCGTTGCCGTGTTGACATCACATAAATAGTTTTTGAAACGCGTACTAATTAGGAAATGCGTATTTGTTTTGCTTAAAACTTTTAGCGAATGGGATATAAGAAAATACGTTTTTGTTCTAAATTGATGGAAACCAATCTAAATCACAGTTGTATGGCTACTCACTTTGGACAATAATTGTTACGTAGTTGCTTGCGACGTTTGAGGTTCTGCACTGCCATGGTCCTGTGTCTTGAATGTTCTCTCTGTTTATTGTCATCTCGTAATATTTGCTGGGTGAATTAAACCAATGTGTCTGGCTACCACAACGACAATTATAGCCCTCATTGTTTTGATAATTTGTACTCCAACAATTTGAGCCTTGTATATGACATATTAAACGTTGCTGTCCAGCTGATTCTCGTTGAAAGTATATGATGGTATTCAGGTTCTGTGCGTTATCCACACGACATGTTAGTTTTACTCGATCGCCTTCGTTCACAACAGATCTGTCTGCAGATAACATTCCTGGTATGATTTCTGGAGATAAACATAAAAACAACAAATAAATAAACAGTGACACTAATCAACGTTCAGTGTGTGCCAGTGTGTGTACCAGTGTGTGTATGTGTGTCAGTGTGTGTATGTGTGCGTGTGCGTGTGTCAGTGTGTGTATGTGTGTCAGTCAGTGTGTGTGTGTGTGTGTGTGTGTGTGTGTGTGTGTATTTCTATATTTGGCTGTTTCTCTCATTTCGTCTTTCACGCCCTCTGTTTCCGTCTCTCTCTCTCTCTCTCTCTCTCTCTCTCTCTCTCTCTCTCTCTCTCTCATTCACAGATACACACACACACGCACGCACGCACGCACACACACACGCACACACACACACGCACATACACACACACACACACACACACTATCTCTCTTCCTGTCTCTCTCGTTCTCTTGTACACACAAATACATTCACATATAAACACACTGAAACAAGCGCACCACCAAACACACTCACAACCGCGCGCCATTGGTTTAAGGTTTTATAAAACTTTGACTAATTAAAGGCTTCAGACAATTTGAAACTGTATATCTGAGATACAAATTGGCTAAATAGTTTCAAACCAGCCGTCTCAGTCCCATCAAAATTGAAACGAACTACTAATTTGAAGATGAGTTTCAAACTAACGGCGAGCTTCAATTTAGCGGTTAACACACACTGCCAAAATGCTATAAATATTCGTTTTGTGGAAGAGAGCCAGAGACACGGAGAGAAAGACAGCCAGAGAGAACAGGCGGAGACAGAGAAAACATCTATTGGTGGTCAAAAGAAATATAAATAATGGCTCCATGTCATTTTCTATAACATTGGTTTGTTTCGTACCAGCTCAGTTCTTTTAAGCATTTGTATGCCTGATTGTCACATTCCTCGCCAATGATTAATCAATCAGGTTCGACTTCGACTCCAACTTGACTTGGTAGTGTCATGAGAGATTTTGGCAGGGATATTTTCAGTCTTTTCTGCACTGACTATTTAAGTCCCAATGACCGATGACGATCAGAAGAATACAAAGGGGAGAGATGACTGAGAAAAAGCTAGGGCCAAGGGTGATACATATGAAACCAAACCTTTGTTGACAAATCAGGTATGATTAGTATAAGACTTAAACGAAATCAAATATCAAGTCTTTACCATACGATGTACTACTATTTAGTAAAGGGATACAGGGTTAGCCTAATGGACACCGAGCAGTTAAGTGTGACCTAACTTACACACCACAGTTGCCGTGTTGACATCACATACATAGTTTCTGAAATGCGCACTAATTAGGAAATGCATAGTTGTTTTGCTTAAATGTTTTAATGAATGCGATGAAAGAAACTTAGTGGGTTTTTTCTCCTAAATTGATGGAAACATGTATATCACAGTTGTATGGCTACTCACTTTGAACAGTAATTGTTATGCTGTTACTTGCGGTGTTTGACGCTCTGCACTGCCAGGGTCCTGTGTCTTGAATATTCGCTCTGTCTATTATCATCTCGTAGTATTTAGGAGAATTAAACCAATGTGTCTGGCTACCACAACGACAATTATTGCCCCCATTGTTTTGATCATTTGTGCTCCAACAATTTGAGCCTTCTATATGACATATTACAAGTTGCTGTCCAGCTGATTGTCGTTGAAAGTATATGATGGTATTCAGGTTCTGTGCGTTATCCACACGACATGTTAGCTTTACTAGATCACCTTCATTCACAACAGATCTGTCTGCAGATAACATAGGATTGGTTCCTGGAAATAACCATAAAGACAACAAATAAATAAACATTGACACTAATCAACGTATAGACAAGGAAAACCAATACACACAGCTGATATAACGATAGGCAAAGGTAAAGTGATTAAAGTTAAAGTTTGTTCTGTTTAACGACACTACTAGAGCAATTTGATTTATTAATCATCGGCTATTGGATGTCAAACATTTGATAATGTATTTCTTTATAATGAATTAATAGCAAGGGGTATTTTATAGATAGTGCAATGGGTTTGTATGCACCTCTTTCTCTCTCTCTCTCTCTCTCTCTCTCTCTCTCTCTCTCTCTCTCTCTCTCTTAAAAACAACAACAACAAACACACCCAAAAAACAAACAAAACAACTCCAAACAACTTTCAAAAAAATCCCACGCAAAACAGTTTAAAACAAATAATTGGTTATGTGCTGCTAACTTATAGTAAAATATACTTAAAATAGTACGACAATGTTTAAATTAAGACATGCTGAAGACAATGACACTGCCCTCTTCATAGCTCAAAACAAAACAAACAACAATAACCGATAACTGAGTCAACTTTGCTATAATTGGTAATATGTGCTGCTAACTTATAGTAAAATAACTTCAAAATAGTACGACAATGTTTAAATTAAGACATGCTGAAGAACATGACACTGCCCTCTTCATACCTTTGACAAAACAACAACAAAGAACGATTGAGTGCAGAATAATTGGTTATGTGCTGAACTCCATAATAACTTCAAAAGAGTACGAACAATGTTTAAATAAGACATGTAATCCATTATATCCGTAGACAAAACTGTGTCCAAAATAATTCACAATAAATATCCTCAATTTGCTATAATTGGTTATGTGCTTCTAACTTATAGTAAAATACTTCAAAAAGTACGACAATGTTTAAAGTTAAGACATGCTGAAGACAATGACAACTGCCCTCTTCATAGCAAAAAAAAAAAACAACAAGAACCGACTGAGTCAACTTGCTATAATTTGGTTTATGTGCTGCTAACTTATAGTAAAATAACTTCAAAATAGTACGACCATGTTTAAATTAAGACATGCTGAAGACAATGACACTGCCCTCTTCATAGCAAAACAAAAACAAACAACACAGAATGACTGAGTCAACAACCAATAATTGGTTATGTGCTGACTGAGTCAACTTCAAAATAGTACGACAATGTTATAATAAGACATGCTGCTAAACAATAGTACTGCCCAACTTCATAGCAAAATAAACAAACAACAACAAGAAATGTTGAGTCAAGACTGATAATGCTGAAGACTGATGACACTGCCTCTTATACATTAAAAAACAACAAGAAGATGAAGACTGACTGTCAACTTGCATATAATTGGTTAGTGCTGCTAACTTAGTTTAAACTTCAAAATAGTACGACAATGTTTAAAATTAAGAC
>NC_054710.1:28228214-28230714 GCF_016097555.1 Gigantopelta aegis
TCCAGATGACGTGAAGGATCATAAACGATGTTCTATAAGAACCATTAACCAACACGACTTTCAACAAGTAAGTTTCAGTTTGTCCAAAACAGGTAAATATTGGTTTAACCGGTACATTTCACTCTGCGCAAAACAGGTAAATATTGGTTTAACCGGTAACTTTCACTCTGCGCAAAACAGGTAAATATTGGTTTAACCGGTAAATTTTACTCTGCGCAAAACAGGTAAATTTCACTTTGTTCAAACCATATAAGTTTTAGTTTGTTCAAAACAGGTAAGTCTCGGTTTAACAGGTAAATATCACTTTGTTCAAACCATATAAGTTTTAGTTTATCCAAACCAGGTAAGTCTCGGTTTAAGGTAAATTTTGCTTTGTTCAAACCAGGTAAATTTCACTTTGTTTAAACCATGTAAGTTTTAGTTTGTCCAAAACAGGTAAATCTCGGTTTAACAGGTGAGTTTCGGATTGTTCAAAACAGGTACATCTCTGTTTAAGGGGGTAAATATCACTTTGTTCAAACCAGGTAAATTTCACTTTGTTTAAACCATGAAAGTTTTAGTTTGTCCAAAACAGGTTTAACAGGTACGTTTCAATTTGTTAAAACATGCTAGTCTCAGCTTGTTCAAAACAGGTAAGTTTCAGTTTCTTAAAAATAGGTACGTCTCTCTTTGTCCAAAGCCAACATCTTTAATAGACTAAACATACCCTATTTATCACAAATGTGCCGGCTAGTTTGGTGTTGCATCTTGGTGGTTTTTCTAAGCTAATGTTTCCATATTTCGAAATTGTTAATATTAAAAAACATATACACATTAAAATATAGAAATTAGTATAACAGTTATATGTAAAACATTTTCTACAAAATAAGTTTGTCCTTCGCGGTAACATGGATAGTATCATAATAAAAATGGACGACTACATTCGACATTCCCAGATTGTGATTCTAGATTCACGTGCCAGGCGACGAAAAAAATATTTTTGAGCCCTCTGGTTGGATTTTACCCATGTTATTTGGTAATATTGTGCATCGACCTTTTGAAACATGGGTGTAGAGCGGAACAAACGACCGGTGTGAATCGGTTCCTGTACTACCTGAAAGGAAAGCTACTTCAGCCATATGAGATTAAAAAGCACACAAACAGACGTAAATGTTCTCAATTGTGAAAATAAATGAAGATTTAATATACCTTCGGTATGGTAAATATGACGCCAGTGCCAAAAAGAAACCGTTGAGCAATTTAACATGGATTCTAATGGCAGATGGCATCTGTGAAATGAGAACTAAGCATTACATAAATCTGGAACATTCGGAGTTCGAAGTAAGAATTTCTTTGTCAGTTTTCTCACAATCTTTACCAGTACACTCATGAATATACGTTTTCAGGAATATACATATTTGTGTCACCAAAATACATTGCGTGTGTTAGAAATCCAAAACATTTAATACATTTCAGGGTTACGTTGCCATGAAGGACCCAGTAAAGCGATCGTGCTGGGTGAAGCCTCTTGGTGAAAGGGAGACATATGAAGAAACGAAAAGAATCATGGACAGTGGAGTATGTACCAGATAACCAAACATACACACAAAAGAACAACACTTTTAAATACAGGAACAGATGTAATTCGATACCACAATCGAAAACATAGTGTTTTAAAACATTTAGCAGATCTTGATACGTCCCAAATAGGTAGAAATTGAGATAACTATATTGTTTCAAACTTCTCGTTTCCTCTTAGTGAAAGAGACACATATGAAGACACAAAAAGAATCATGGACAGTGGAGTATTTAATGTGTGATATAAACCAGTGTCATGTACATGTAGTTATAACTGTTTGAAACACAACACTTTTTTCTCAGATTGACATAACGTGAACTTAACGAATTTTGTAAAATTACTTTTGGATTAGAGCAGTGAACATTTTTATAAATTGACATAAAACGCATGTCACATTATGTACTGGCTGAAATACTGCAACACAATTTATTGTTTCCTGATCCTAGATTGATATGACTCAAGTTAATGAAAAGTGGCTCGTGCCTGAACGATCTCTGGATAAGGACCAGGTGGAGAGAGAGGTCGGAAGTCTTCTCTCAGACTTCTGTTCTGACTCGGATGTCTTCATGCTCAAACGAGGTACAGTAATAGCAGTCCTTACCATCAATTTAACTTTAACTATAATCCTATATCTTACCTAAACAAAGTGGAGACAGATGGAGTGAGGTAAAGTAATAGCAGTCCTCTTTAACTTTAGCTATAATCCTATATCTTACCTAAACAAAGTGGAGACAGATGGAGTGAGGTAAAGTAATAGCAGTCCTCTTTATCTTTAACTATAATCCTATATCTTACCTAAACAAAGTGGAGACAGATAGAGTGAGGAAAAGAGTGAGGCGAGGCAGACAGACATACAGACTATGAGAGAAAAAGTAAGAAAGTATGTGAGAGACAGGTTAAGAGAGATATAAATGTCGAATTATTTTTATTAATTTAAGCATT
>NC_054710.1:28235714-28313214 GCF_016097555.1 Gigantopelta aegis
TTGAAAATTATACATTTGTGCTAAAAAAATAAAGTAGTCAGATCGAATTCCTTTTGAATCAAGTTGGAATCAAAATTGCCTGGCAAAAGATGGAAAAGTTTGTTTTGTTTAACGACACCACTAGAGCACATTGGTTAATAATCATTGGCTATTGGATGTTAAACATTTAGTAATTCTTACATATAGTCTAAGAGAGGAGCCCACTACATGTTTTCATTAGTATCGACTAACAGAGACTTTTTAAAGATTGTAATTATATAACAAATATATTTGTCTGCATAAAATATTAGTGGCCGTATATTAAACGTGTTTCTGATCGTTCTAATATTTGTACTGGGTTAAATTTCATTTTATTTTCTAAAATATATTTTTTCGTACGTACGAAATCATTTGAAGACAAAATCCAGTTTGGGCTTCTTGCAAATATTAAGACGACCAGAAACACATTGAATATACAGACACTGATATTCTAAACAAGAAAATATAGGCACTTTCCCACAGACAGGGAAGCTCATACCACGGCCTTTGTCCAGTTGTGGTGCACTGGTTGGAACGAGAAAAAAGCCCAATCAACTGAATGGATCCACCGAGGTGGTTCGATCTTGCGACGCAAGCACCTCAAGCGAGCACTCAACCGTCTAAGCTAAATCCCGCCCCTTATTATAAAGCTTATAAGTTGTAAAACTTAAAGAAATGAAGAACTTGAACTTGTACTTGATTCTAATTAATGGATTTGCATTAGGTTAGGTCAGTTTTTGCTTCAACCTGTTTTCGTGCTTATATCCAATTAAGGTTCAAGCACGCTGTCCCGGGAACACAACACAGCTATCTGGGCTGTCTGTCCAGGAGTGTGGTTTAGTTGTTAGTGATTAGTGACAGATAATAGGGTGCCGTAGCCTTATACCTATTCACTGAGCCCTTAAGAACTCGCTCTGGGTTGGAGCCGGTACCGGGCTGCGAACTCTGTACCTACCAGCCTGTAGTCCGATGGCTTAACCACTGCGCCACCGAGGCCGATTCAGGTCGGGTCATAGGGTTTTACGTGCACATTCAGATCACGCTGTTGTAGTGCACGCCGTCTCCTCTGTCCAGGACAGGTAAATTGCATTTGTGTTCGACGTTATTTAGACCGACCAGCTCAGACCGCACACAATTTTAATGCGATCATTTCGGGCAGAAAATTAGTTAAGTACGTAATATGGATCAGGTGTATAACACCAAATAAAATCCCATATAAGACCATAGTAACATATGGGGCTATAACGGTTACATGCAACGTATCAATCAACATACACACAACATATATAAATACTAGAACACCCCACCCTTGAAATAAATCACAGAAAATGGGGAGTCAAGCTGCTAGTTTATGAGTTAACAGGAATAGTCCTTCACAACAGCTGTCCCGCACAAAAATTTACAAGTTTATTTTTATGACATCCCACCTATCTTTCAAGCCTCGAACTCTGACCTGGACGAGATGCTATTTGGTAGACTACTATCTATTAAACATTGATTTATTATTCATCAGCTATTGGATGTTAAACATTTTGAAATTTTGACATACTGTCCTAGAGAGGGAACCCGCTAAATTTTTCAAGCAGGATAGCACATACCACGGACTTTGGTATACCAGTCGTTGTGCGCTGGTTGTAACAAGAAATAGTCCAATGGGTATACCGACCGCGCATCATGCGAAAGCTTTACCACTGAGCTACATCCCGCCGCGAATCATGATAAAAAAGACAAGAAATGTGTTATTTAACGACGCACTCAACACATTTTATTTACGGTTATATGGCGTCAGACATATGGTTAAGGACCACACAGATATTGAAAGAGGAAACCCGCTGTCGCCACTTCATGGGCTACTCTTTTTCGATTAGCAGCAAGGATCTTTTATATGCACCATCCCACAGACAGGGTAGTACATACCACGGTCTTTGATATACCAGTCGTGGTGGACTGGCTGGAACGAGAAATAGCGAAACATGATAAAGATGAACGATTATTTTGTACATTGGTAGAAGATCACAGTCATTTGTGAATCTTCAGCTGAGATTTATGCATACCAGTCCATGACATCCTAAATGCCCACCTATGGTTTAAAAATAAAGAAAGATACAGGTATTTGTAGTCTCAAGGAAATTACAAAAAGTGTCATAATTATAAAGAGGGCATATTTTAAATAGTTTGTAGTTGAATGTCTGTGTTACTTTCATCATAATGTGTCCAAACTGCATGATTCTGTGTGCATTTTTGACAATGTTCAAACCCATAAAAACCATAACCAAGCGGGAGTTGGCGGATATCACACACATATTTAACGACACCACTAGAGCACATTGATTTATTAATCATCGACAATTGGATGTCAAACATTGGGTCATTTTGACATATAGTCTTAGAGGAAGGAAATATTTTGTATTTAACTACGCACTCAACACATTTTATTTACAGTTATATGGCGTCGGACATATGATTGAGGACCACACAGGTATTGAGGGAGGAAACCCGCTATCACCACTTCATGGGCTACTCTTTTCAATTAGCAACAAGGGATATTTTATATGCACCATCCCACAGACAGGATATCACATGCCACGGCCTTTGATATACCAGTCGTGGTGCACTGGCTGGAACGAGAAATAGCCCAATGGACAAACCGACGGGGAGCGATCACAAACCGACAGTGCATCAAGCAAATGCTTTACCACTGGGCTACGTTCCGCCCTATTTATGGAAGCTTTGCTCATCAAACGTTACAAAACCCTCCTTTGACTAAAGGTTTAGCTATTTAATTTTTCACAGAATCAGCTAGTTTAAAAATTACCAAAAATGACTTCTTGCTCATCACTAAGCTTTAGAATTTACTTCATTTTCCAAATAATTAGCCTTCAAACATGGATCTGTGCAAAACCAAAAAGCGAACTCTTTGCATGTACAGAAGGGAGCTAACTGTAATGATTAAAATTTAGTTACCTACCTACCTTTATAGTGACGTAATTTCTGCGTGAAAAAAGATATAGAATACTTGAAAAGGTCAGACTGCTCATAATAAATGTTGGACAATAAGAAGTATAATCTCATAGGCGAAAATTAACATAATATATCAACCAAAGTATGAATCATAAATTTGCATACAACCCCATCCCCAAAATATTCATATATATATATATATATATATATATTTACTCACAGTTGACACACAACAACAATTTAGGTGTCTGTTTACATTTATGAGTTCAGTTAATAAAAAACTGTTGTCTGACCTGAGCATCCATCTTGAAATTCAAAATGGCCACCATTTTAAGATATTTTTCCATATATCTCAACTCTCGGTTAACATAGAAACACAATATTTTTGTCTATATATACATTTATGTAGCCATGAATTTATTGATGACATTTTTATAGTCATCCAATCGTGGCAGCCATCTTGAAATTCAAAATGGCCACCATTTTAATGTATTTTTCATATATCGTAACTTCTAGTTAAGGCAGAAGCACAATTATTTTTGTCTGTACATTTTTAGGATCAATGACTTAAAGGGTGACATTTTTATAACTGTCCTCCAGTCATGGAACCACGTTAAAATACAAAATGTAAACTGTAATTCACAATGATACATTAGCAGGGCTCATCCATTTAGTATCTGGCTAATAGAATGTTGTTTAAATTAGCCACTTTTTAATCATTTCTAAAGAAATATCCTACATACATGTATCTGAAAATTGACTAAAATGAATTATTTTCCATTGTGACCCCTGATTAGGCATCTACTTCGTTTGTAATGGCATGTGTATTGCAGCAACCATCACCACTTGTAGAGTTCTGTGCATTGCAGGTTGTATTCCTTACAGGTTCATCTGCCTAAACACTTTCTGATACCACAGTTGCATCTGATCAGTTCTATTACAGCCTCTGGTGCAGCTTGCACCTTCAACCACATTTACAAATATATCCTCCTTAATCCAACCATGGGTCTAGATCACTGGATGTTGCATGAAATCCTAAGCTAGGATATTTGCTTGGAGATATACTCTTTGAGTATGCTGTTATTAGATATTTGGCAGTGTTTCCTCATTTTGGTTTGGTGATGGTGTCTTGAACTTATATCCACTCAGAATAGCTGCATCAATTGTACAAATGACTGTTGAGCTTAGTACCATGGAGTACTGACCTCTCTGTATGATTCCTCAGTAATTTCAAGCTGGCTAAGAGCTTCAGATATCGCCAGTGGAGCTTTCCCGAATACATTCAATAATATTTGTTCGCATATACCATCAATTTGTCCTCTTGTGTCACATCCAGTTACTACATGCAACCCTGGTAATGTTGATTTTCTTTCTGAACCCAGTTCATCATCAGTTAGTTGCATGTTGATCTGGTTGCGACTTACCTCTGTACCGATAATTATTGGGATCAGTGTGTGTATGATCTTCTCAGGATAAGAACTAAGTTTGTGTCTGGTGCAGAAATTCACTTCTAATTTGATTCACTATTAGATGGTTACAAGGGTGTAAGATTTATTTTGTAACAATAATATTTATGAAAGATGACATCAGATACTTCTACTAGCCAGGCTACAGATTTTGGAAGCTATCTGAGCGCTACGATATCGAAAACTATTGCAGGCCATAATGTGAAAATTACTCATGCGAAAGCCTACTCCTGTCAATGACATCAGTTAGATATACAAATGATCATCTGATAATACATCTGGCATATAAAATTATTTACTGATGTAAAACGCTAGTTACAGTCACAAACACAACAAAATATGTACTAAAATACCATCCTACCACAGGTGTCAGTACACAAGAAAAAGCAGACATGATCATGATTCCTCATACTCTTGAAGTACTCGGGCCAGGCAATGGGGTGGATTTCTACATCAAAAACACAGACTGTTGGGTGTTTTATCACCATTAGGTTACACAAATAATTATATGTAAATCACAACCAGATCAACCTGCAAACATTGTATAATGAACTGTATCCAGAGATAGACTTGGATTACCAGATGTTCGTGCTGTAACTGAATATGACACAACAGGACAGTTGGTGATGGTGGACATCAATAAAGAGAATTCAATGTATTCGAGAAAGCTCCACATATAAGAAACACCAAAGTCAGGTTGGAATCGGTGATGATCCATACAAAGGGGTCAGTGAAAACTGTGAAGATTTTACTGCATGGAACCAAGCACCAGGGTAATTTCTACAACTTATGCAGCTACTCTAAGATGAAAGAAGTTCAAGAAACCATCACTAAACCAAAGTGTGGAAACACTGCCACCTACCTCTGGGGTATGAAAACAGCATACCCAAAGAGCACATCTCCAAGCACATTTCTCAGCTCAAGATGCCATGCTACATCTGGACATTCTTGATCCATGCAACCTTGGTTGGGTCAGGGGAGTTGGTGTATTTGTGACTGCTGTTGGAAGTGCAAGCTGAACCAGAAGCTGTGGTAGAACTGATCAGATGCAATTGTGGTGTCAGTAAGTGTTCAGACAGATGCACTGTAATTTAGCGTAAGCGACACACCCTTCAATGTACAGAGCGTTGCAAGCATGAAATCGATGAGGACTGCTGCAATATGCATACTACTACAGATGAAGTAGATGCCTAATATGCTATTACGAATTACAATTTACAGTTGGTATGTTCCTTTATTTCATTAGTTTGTCATTAGTATTGCAATATTATAATTATTTGACCTAAAAATGTACCGATGAAGACAAAAGTTGTATTTGTATGTAGGCTAGGAGAAAAAGTATTTGCCAAATGATTACATTGGTGGCCATTTGGAATTTGCATATGGCAGCCATTTTGAAGTTTATGGTGTTTGCCATAATTGAATGACTATAAATATAAAGAATTAGATTCATTGACCACTGAAATATACATCTAGACAACAAAAGTGTGCTTCTCCATTAACCATGAGGTTAGATATAAGACAAATGTATTAAAATGGTGGTCATATTGAATTTCAAGATTGTTTTCATGATTCAATGACTATATAAATGAAAACCATCCAATGCATGGAATATAGAAATGTACATGGACAAAAAATTATGCTTCAACGTTAACCGGGAGTTGAGATATTTGCACAAATATATTAAAGAGGTAGCCATTTTGAATTTCAAGATGGCTGCCAATATCAGACAACAATTTTCCTTTTTACAAAATAACCATCTGAGCTCATAGATGTAAACTGACACCAAAATAATTTTTCTGTGTTTAATGGGAGTAAAGATATAGAAAACATATAATGGAATGACGTCCATTTTGATTTTCAAGATGGTTGTCATGTGAGATGAATAATAAAAAATATATTTTAATTCACTAACGTAATAGACCCCCAAAATATGTTTCTATGTTGAATGGGAGTGGGTATATATAAAGAAATTATATGAAAATGACGGCCATTTTGAATTTCAAAATGGCTGACATGATAGTGGTCAGAAAAAAATGCTACCAATGGATTTCTAGTTTAGGTAGGTTATGGCAACATATGACCAAAATTTTATTAACTTGAGCAAAAAAAAAAATGCAACCTTCAAAAAATTAACATAACTCCCTAGATAACTCCCTGCATACATTTAGTACCCAGATAAAACAATGATTCGTTTACATGAAACTGCCACATTTATCAACAATAGCAACACTTGTAGCATTAACTGCCCTGTCAAATGTTTGGAAAGGAAAGGAAATGTTTTATTTAACGACGCACTCAACACATTTTATTTACGGAAATATGGCGCCAGACCTATGGTTAAGGACCACATAGATATTGAGAGAGGATACCCGCTGGTTAAATTTGAACTTTGACCCAGGCGGTTGTTGTTTGGAGTAGCGCTACCTACACGAATATTAAAAAAAAAAAGTTTGAAAACGTATTTAGAGTTAGTGTTTGTTTTGTTTAATGACACCATTATAGCATATTTGTTTATTATTTATCGGCTGTTGGATGTCAGACATAATTTTGCTATTTTTACCCTCAGTCTGAGACTCACTATACTTTTCTATAATCAGGAAAGGATCTTTTATATTCAATTCAATTCAAAATATTGTATTTTTTCTAGGGTTAACCATACACACACACATACACATACACACAGACACACACACGCAATGTGTGTGCAATTTCGTTATTTATATATGTACTTTCCCTACAGACAGGACAGCACAAACCACGGCACTGATAACGAAACTCAAATCAGTGAATTGGTCCACTTGGGGTTTCAGTCTTACGACCTAAGTACTTGTGGGCCCCGATCCACGAAGCGATCTTAGCCCTAAGATTACCTTAGGCGCATAGCTACCCTATGCACTTAAGTTGATCTTAGGGCTAAGATCGCTTCGTGGAAGGGGACCCAGGCAAGCGCTCCAACAACTGGCCTAGATCCTACCCACCACTACTAGGTTCCAACAGACCAAATCAATTCCTATTGCTGATAATGTTAACGTTTACTAATAAAAGTGTTATAAGCAGCGTATCAACACACCCAGGAAGTACACCAATAAAAAGTGTGGCACCTCAGATCTAATCTACCTGCAAGAAAATAGGGGGTCTCATAACATTTAAGAGATTTAATTAAAGTATTCATTAGCAACCGTCAATTTTGCTTAAAATTGCAGTTCCATTTTTTGGGGGGTACACTGCATATTTTTCAACCCCTAGTATATACTGCATAAAAACTGTATAACAAATGAAAGTGTATTTATTTATTGTCAATGAATAATGGTATTTGCACAAATAATCAATGTCAGATATTACTACCAGTCACACCCACAGCTGTTTTTGCTTCGAAAATAGTTGACGGTACACCTTGAACTTTGACACGGAACTCTCTTCTTTGGTATCATGCAACCTACAACCATCCACGAGAGTTGGGTTCTATTTTATTCCCAGACATATTCACATTTTATTAATTATCTTCTCTTCGCTTTCACCAAAACACCATATGGTGTACAACGTAACGCATAACCCACCTACAAACACCACACACCCACCCCTAAGCCGAAGCGAGGGAGGATGAGCTTTCCAAAATGGCAATATTTTGTGTCTGTAAGATTTGAACGGTCCCTTCAGTATACCCTCCCCCCACCCTTCGTAATTGTTTCAGACCGGTGTTTGACAAGTGCATGTTTGATACAATATATCGGGACAGAAAATGTCACAAACGCGACAAAGGTAATGCCATGAAAGTCAGCTAATTGATTAGGCAATGACAAAAAAGGTGTACAGATTCATCATCCGTAGAGCAGGTGTCCCGTACTATTGGATCCAGGATAGTGCAACCGGACATCACAGTGTCATCATGACCCGATTAAAACAGGACATCGCTCATACGAAATCGATATTTACTAAATGAATAAAGAAAACAATACAAAATCAAACAGCACACAGTCAAACAAAAATCCCATGCCTCACTGGGACAACCCATACCTACTGTAGACCGATGGCCTGCACGACGCCACGAGGCCGGTCCGGACACAGTGTCACAACCACACACACGCTCATAGAAATCGATATTTACAAAAATAAACAAAACAATACAATATCACACACAACACACACATATACACACACAACACACAAACATAAATACATACCAATACACACCAACATATACACACCAAAACACACACCAAAACACACAGACACACACACACACACACACACACACACACACACATACACACACAAAGAGAGACACAGACACAGACACACAGCTATAGACAGACACAGACACACACGCACACACACAGACAGACACACAAACTCACACACAGACACACAAACACAAACACACACATACATATACACACACAGAGAGAGAGACACACACAAAACACACACAGACACACACACGCACGCACGCACACATACACTCACACGCACTCTCACACACACACAATCTAATTAAAATTAGCTCCACTATTACATGTGGATCTAAAGACAGCCAGTTGGAGCTCATGTCCACCAATCAAAACCTTACTTGCAGAATCCTGCCAGTGATTTAAAACTAACAACACTGCGTAGTCCCCAGTGTCCAGGTAACATTTCGTCTGTAAATAATGATTTAAATATTGACCAATCACACTTCGCCTTTTATGTTGTTAGCAATCTGATTAAAATTAGTTCTACTGGTCTAAATAAGGCATTCGTAATTCACATGAAACATGTCGTATACCCTCAGGATAATTCGGAATGTTTTCAAATTATTTTTAAATCACTGGCAGGGTTCTGCAAGTAAGGTTTTGATTGGTGGACATGAGCTCAAACTGGCTGTCTTTAGAGCCACATGTAATAGTGGAGCTAATTTTAATTAGATTGACACACACACACACACACTCACACACATTAACAACAACAAAACAGAAGAAACAAAACATGTACACATTCCGAAATGCTACCAAAAGTAAATAACAACACGACAATACCAAGAATAAAAAAACCAAAACAAAATAAAATTAACAAAAAAGCGGTAGAAAAAAAAAATGTAGATATTTTTAAAGTATCCATTTATATCTGTTTGGCAGCAAGGGATCTTTTATATGCACCATCCCATAGACAGGATAGCACATACCACGGCCTTTGATATACCAATCGTGGGCCCACCGACGGGGATCGATCCCAAACCGACCGCGCATCAAGCGAGCGCTTTACCAATGGGCTACGTCTCGCCTGAACTATGTTGAGTGAAAAAAAATATGTCGAGTGAAAAAAAAAAAACGCACTTTGTGTCTGTGTTCAATTTCACAAAACATCGTAACTGTAGTTTTGCACGTAAACATAAATCTACGATTAAACATCAATTCGTATTATTACTAACAGTAACACTAATACAATGTGAGGTGTAGCTATGGTGTTTTCGTTCGTTCTTACAATGTTATCCGTAATATATATGTATATATATATATTACGTTTGATTAATAAATTATAATTTAAATTACCATGTGGATTATCTCTAAGTGTGATAACGAGTTTGACTGCACGTGAGGTACTATTTGTGTAATCTTTTGCATCACTATTTCTTTACTTCTTCTTCTTCTCTTCTTCTTCTTCTTTCTTTCATATTCTTTAGTATATAATATATTTCCTTCCACTGGTTATCCTTGACTGTTTACAGGTAGTTTATATTTACAGCTATGTAATATAGATCGCCAAGTATACTGTATGTTAGCCCGAGTACTCTGACTGTAAGAGAGTTAGACGGACATTTGGACAAAAAACACGCTGTAATGAGAGCGTGTTTATGTCCAAATGTCCGTCTAGCTCTCTTACAGTCAGAGTACTCGGGCTAACTGTATGTATATAGAAGAGGGCCTCTTAAGTTGTCAAACTTGTGCGCGATTATTTTGTTCTTTGTACAGTACTCCACAACTGGTGTAACAAAGGCCGTGGTATGTACTATCCTGTCTTTGTCTTTGGGTGGTGCATATAAACGATCCCTTGCTGCTAATCGAAAAGAATAGCCCATGATGTGGCGACAGCGGGTTTCCTCCCTCAATATCTGTGTGGTCCTTAACCATATGTCTGACGCCATATAACCGTAAATAAAATGTGTTGAGTGCGTCGTTATATAAACCATTTCCTTCCTTCTTTCCGTCACGAATTCGTGTCTAATATGTGCTGTCTTGTCTGAGGAAGGTTCACGTAAAACATCCTGTAGGAAACACACCACCATTTGCCGTGGTACTACTTGATGTGACAGCTTAATATAGCCCGGTTTAGGAAATAGTTCCTCATAAAAAAATTAAAAACCCTACAAAATTCTGATATGCTTTTTGAAATCCTTCTTTGGTGATTACACGTAGCTTGACCTCTGTAGTATTTAAATAACCCATTGGTAGCTTGTTACATGCAGTACTAACTGATAACAATTGTGCAAGTGGTATGGTGCAACTTGTATAACGACAACACGAGGCGGTGGTCAGGCACGGGGGCTTGTCGACCTATGTTGATTTTTTACACGGTATTTGTCAGTCGAGTGCACTTCCTAAAATTGGTAGTCACATGACTGTCTCGACAGCGTTGTATTTTTTTTCACAGAATATATTCTGACATAGAAATTGTATTGAACTGCATTGAGTAATTAATGGAGGTTATGTTACGGTCGTCCCCTCAAAACTACGTGTCAGAATTACCAAAAGTTTGACATCCAATAGCCGATTATTAAACAACCAATACGGTTCAGTGGATTTGTTAAACAAAACAAATATGTTTTATATATATATATATTTATCAAGTGGGGATTCGTGACGACAAACAACAACGGATACAGGTCTCGCGTGGTTATAGGACTGAATAGACGCAGCATGGTGATTATTCCGGATGAAGTGAAGGATCACAAACGATGTTCTACTAGAACCATCAACCAACACGATTTCGATCGGGTCAGTTTCAACATGTGCGTAATCAACCATAGAGATTATGTCAAATTGTTCGTATTCCTTGCAAGAAGAATATAACAATAATAATAATAGCAATAACAATAGCAACAACAATAATAATAATAATAATAATAATAATAGATCATGACAAACAGACCAAATGTTTGGTTTTTGTTTCGTTTTTTGTTTCTTTGTTTTAATATCACAATCCCATCTGGTAAAGGAAAAAACCCTTTCTAATGTAGTATTCTGTCAACTTTCTTTGCGTCCATTCTAAACTGGGTATATATGACTTTAAATGACTTATATTATTGATTTAATTGTTATAATAACATTAATTGGATCATTATTACTCGCTGTAAATCCCAGAATAATATTTTCTTTTGACATACCCAGTTAACACATACAAACAATTACATACGTTTTTCGAAAGATGTTATTTTATGTATATGGATTATTGCTGAACAAAGTGAGTAGTTTAATGACAAATAAACTTAGTGATCTCGCTGCTCCATTTAAGCGGTTCGGCCCGGCACGCTATTGCGTTTTGCCGTCCTCCTTTCACTTTCTGCCGCAGTCGTTCATTTTTCTGCGTCTCTCTTAATTTTCCAGCACCCTACTATATTTTACAGAACCTATCTCCGCTATTTCCATATGCAAACTGTTTTCCTGTTTAACTGTTTGTTGTGTTAAAATAAATATTATGAGAGATAAATGATATAATATATGTGTGTATTGCAAACGTTATAAATACTCATACTTTGTTCTGTTTGGTGTACCTTAGAGTACAGGATTGTTCGGGGTGGGGGGGGGGGGGGGTCCACGTTTATAAAGAGCACCTACAATATTCTGTTGTCATTGAATTTCATTTTTCTTTTTTCTTATTCGGTGGGTTGTTGTTGTTGGTGGTGGTGGTGGTGGTAGTAGTGGTGTTGGTAGTAGTGGTGGCGTGTGGGTGGGTGCGTGTGTGTGTGTGTGGTGGTGGTGTGTGCGTGTGTGTGTGTGTGTGCGCGCGCACGTGTGAGTGTTTTCTGTTTATTTGTTTATTCTGTCTTTTTAAATACACACAAGAATATAATATAATTTCCAGGAAATCACTATATATTTTCAGACGTTTGTGTCACAGAAGTGCATTGTGTCAATCACAAATCATAAACGTTTGATATATTTCAGGGTTACGTTGCCATGAAGGACCCAGTAAAGCGATCGTGCTGGGTGAAGCCTCTTGGTGAAAGAGGACATATGAAGAAACGAAAAAAATCATGGACAGTGGAGTATGTACCAGATAACCAAACACACACACTCACTCACACACACACACGCACACACACACACACAACACACACACACACGCACACACACCACACAAACACACACAAACACACATATACACACACACACACACACCAAACACAACACGCGCGCTCAGACACAACAAACACAACACGCGCGCGCACAGACACAACAAACACAACACAGACACGCGCACAGACACAACAAACACAACACAGACACGCGCACAGACACACCAAAACACAACACACACGCACGCACACACACGCACACACACGTGCGCGCACACACACACACACTACAACCACCACCAACAACAATAAAATGTTATTCGGAACCATAATTCAAAAGTTGTGTTTAAAGATCCAACACGGGGAAATTTATTAATACATAAATGTGCTCTAGTTGTGCCGTTACACAAAAAAACGTTTGCTTGTTTGATATACTCTGTAAAATCACATGCACAGTAGTTATAATGTCGATATAAACCAACGGCGTATGCACTGAACCAAAACTAAACATACAATGATATTTTCGCATATTTATATCTCGTGTTCCCAATCGGGAGAAAACAAAATGTTTTGATAGTTTTAAATAAAAAAGAAGAAATTGTTTGGGTTTTTTAATTGGCCTCAAAGTTTGTTTTGTTTAATGACACCACTAGAGCACATTGATTAATTAATCATCGGCTATTGGATGTCAAACATTTGGCAGTTCTGACTCGTAGTCATCAGAGGAAACCAACTTAAACCCGCTACATTTTTCCATTAGCAGAAAGAGATATTTTATATACATTTTCCCACAGACAGGAAAGCACATATCACGGCCTTGAACCAGTTGTGGTGCACTGGTTGGAACGAGAAAAAACAAAGTTGAATGGCCTCAAATGCATATGTCAGTGTGTATTAATTGAAATAATTAATACTGTAACACTTTAAATTGTTTATTTACTCTGACCCAAACTAATGAAAACTGGACTGTCCCCAAGAGATCTCTGGACAAGGATCGGGTGGAGAGAGAGGTTGGAAGTATATTGGCTGACTTCTGTTCAGACTCGTACGTCTTCATGCTCAGACAAGGTAACAAACCACAATTAAGTTAACTTTAACAAAAGAGAGAGAGAGAGAGAGAGAGAGAGAGAGAGAGAGAGAGAGAGAGAGAGAGAGAGAGAGAGAGAGAGAGAGAGAGAGAGAGAGAGAGAGAGAGAGGGGTTTTAGTAACGCTAAGTTCACACCCCATAAACTTACGTAACTCCAAGAGGCTTTCCCTCTTAATATGTCCAATATTGTTTTATTTGTATTAACGTTTGTTTGGTTTGGTAATAAATAATGCGTGTTTGCGTGTTAATTTATAAACAAAATTGTCTGAAATATATACTTGAGTCCTGCTAGTATATTATGATATGGACTACAGTATAGTCATGTGTGATATGGACAAGAGTATAGTCCTGTATTATAATATATCATAAAGTTAAGAGGTTTGTATATTATAATATGGACTACAGTATGGTCCTGTGTGATATGGACAAGAGTATAGTCCTGTATTACAATATATCATAAAACTGAGAGGTCTGTATATTATGATGTGGAATACAGGATAGTCATGTGTGATATGGACAAGAATTTAGTCCTGTATTATAAAGTATCATAGAGGTAAGAGGATTGAATATTAGAATATAGACAAGAGTATAGTCCTGTATTACAATATATCCTGAAGTTAAGAGAGTGGTATATTATGATATAGACAAGAGTATAGTCCTGTATTACAATATATCATGAAGTTAAGAGGGTGGTATATCATGATATGGACTAGAGTATAGTCCTGTATTACAATATATCATGAAGTTAAGAGGGTGGTATATCATAATATAGACAAGAGTATAGTCCTATATTATAATATATCATGATGTTAAGAGGGTGGTATATTACGATATGGACTAGAGTATAGTCCTATATTATAATATATCATGAAGTTAAGAGGGTGGAATATTATGATATAGACAAGAGTATAGTCATGTATTATAATATATCATGAAGTTAAGAGGGTGGTATATTATAATATAGACAAGAGTATAGTCCTGTATTATAATATATCATGAAGTTAAGAGTGTGGTATATTATGATATGGATTAGAGTATAGTCCTATATTACAATATATCATGAAGTTAAGAGGGTGGTATATTACGATATGGACAAGAGTATAGTCCTGTATTACAATATATCATGAAGTTAAGAGTGTGGTATATTACAATATAGACAAGGGTATAGTCCTGTATTACAATACATCATGAAGTTAAGAGGGTAGTATATTATGATATGGACTAGAGTATAGTCTTGTATTACAATATATCATGAAGTTAAGAGGGTGGTATATTATGATATAGACAAGAGTATAGTCCTATATTATAATATATCCTGAAGTTAAGAGGGTTGTATATTATGATATGGACTAGAGTATAGTCCTGTATTATAATATATCATGAAGATAAGAGGGTGGTATATTATGATATGGACTAGAGTATAGTCCTGCATTACACTAAATCATGAAGTTAAGACGGTGGTATATTACGATATAGACAAGAGTATAGTCCTGTATTAAAATATATCATGAAGTTGAGACGGTGGTATATTACGATGTGGACTAGAGTATAGTCTTGTATTATAATAAAATTATATTTGAAAACACACGAGCCCGTAGTGGTCCCAACTGTTCTCACAACTGCGGGTACTGCTCGATTTCTGGAACTGAAGAGGAAGATAGCAATGTGAGTAAAGTCAAATTTATGTGTGTGTGTGTGGGGGGGGGGGGGGGGGGGGGGATGCGTAGCCCAGTGGTAAAGCGTTCGCTTGATGCGCTGTCGGACTAGGATCGATCTCCGTCGGTGGACCCATTGGGTTATTTCTCGTTTCAGCCAGTGATCCACAACTGGTGTAACAAAGGCCGTGGTATGTACTATCCTGTCTGTGGGAGGGTGCATATAAAAGATAAGATCCCTTACTTTGTCTTGTGAAGATGGGCGTATCCATGTCACCTACATACATATATGTCTGCCCAAAAGCCAAAAGAATTTAAGGGTCAAAAATGTATAACCAAATAAGTTTCAGAGTGTATTAGATTGATGATGTAAACTAGACAAAAAAATTAATTTATTGTTCCATATTTACAAAAAAACACAAATAAACGTAACTGTATACAAGAAAGTCACATGACATGCTGTCAAAGTTGAAGGTTGTCAAACATGGATTTTACACATTAGAACATTCGTTTAATAGTGTGTGAATCCACCCCTGGCGCGAATACACTCGACACATCGTTGCCTCATGCTGTTGGTCAGACGTCTGAAGAACTCTTGGGGAATGGCCTGCCACTCTGCCATAAGAAGTTGACCCAGATCATGAAGGTTGGCCGGAGGGGCATGGTTATCCCGAACTCTCCTGCCTAATTCGTCCCAGGCGTGCTCTATTTGGGCCAAGTCAGGCGAATATGCTGGCCAATCCATCCTGGCGATACCTTGTTGTCTGAGAAAGTCCGTTACCACCCTGGCGCGGTGGGGTCTGGCATTGTCATCCTGCAGAACTGCCCCGCCGCCAATCTGTTGAAGGCCTGGGAGAACCAACGGCCGGATAATCTCATTCAGATAGCGGATTCCATTCAGATTGCCATCCACCACATAGAGGGGGGTCCTGTGGTGGATAGAGATGCCGCCCCACACCATGACGCTGCCACCACCGAACCGGTGACGTTGTCTAACGTTAACGTCAGCGAAGCGCTCCCCAGGACATCTGTAGACACGAACCCGACCGTCGTTGAACTGGAGACTAAACCTGGACTCATCAGTGAACATCACTCGACCCCACTGAACACGTTGCCACCGCAGATGAAGTGTGCACCAGTGACGTCTGGCCGTTCTGTGACGTGGTAGGAGTGGTGGTCGAACAGCCTGGCGACGGCAGCGTAGATTATTGGCTCTCAGACGATTGCGTATAGTTTGATCAGACACTCGAGTTCCAGTCGCAGTCCGCAGATTGTCACGTAATCGGCGTGCAGTGGTTGTGCGTTGACGTAGAGCCATATTGGTGATGTAGCGGTCCTCTCTATTTGTAGTGCTTCGGGGTCTTCCCGAACGTGGACGATTTCGAACAGAATTCGTTGCTTGGTACCGTTGCCACAGTCGGCCAACGACACTCTGACTGACACCAAGTCTCAGAGCAACATTTCTTTGCGTATTGCCATCCTGAAGCCAAGCAATAGCCCTTCCTCGATCTTCGATAGTCAGTTGACGTCGTACCATTGTCGAATTTGGAGTGTGCACCGTACACGAACGCAAGCTCCAATTATACGGAAATTCAGCATTGGGAACATGGAATACACATGCAAAGCGTGCAAATGAAGCGCTTTGTGAAAAAGCAAGTTATGGGCACTTAGCAGACCTTTCGCTTTCGCCCTAATTTACGTGCAAATGTAAGCATGTTTTCGCTATTAGAACTAGTCGACAGTGTCAATGACAGTGGATTTTAATTCATTTATGGGTTGCTTAGACCCACTTTCGTCAAAATGGAACAATACCATGCGTGACATTATGGTCTAGCTAATATAATTGACATTCAGAAAATAATGTCGAAAATATCGTCTGACCCTTAAATTCTTTTGAGTAGTATACATAGTAGTTACATTCTTAAAACCCACCGTTAACTTTAAGCTGGATGTATACTTCACCGCCGACTCTTGTCGGCGAGTAGTTTACTTGCCCAGTCCTGCTTCTTTTCAAACCTAATCCTCATTTTTCAGTCAATTCAGTATGATTTTAACATAGTTCATATTAAATTTTAGTGCGCGTTCGTTCAACGAGTTTTGGTTTACCTAATAAAAAACATTAATTTCAGTTGCGCATGAGGACGGCAATCAAAGTATGAATTGACCTTAAGACTCATGAACATGGCTATTCCCCTAATTGCTAAGGTAGTAGTGAGCGCACGTCATACGAGTCTGATACTGCATCCGATTAAAAATGAATCTCCCCCTGCATAATCGTACGAGAAGTGGGGAGAGAGGGGAGACAAATAAACTTCTTTTTCATGTTAACATAAATATTATGAGAGGCAAATGATATATGTGTGTGTTGCAAAAATTATAAATACTGTTACTTTGTTCTATTTGACGTATCTTTGTGTACAGGATGTAAAATATTATTCAGAGAGAGGGGATACGGCGTTTATGAAGAGCACCTAAAATATTCTGTTGTCACTGATTGTGTTTGTTTTTTGTCTTGGGTGTTTAGGATTTGTGTGTGTGTGATTGTGTTTGTGTGTGTGTGTGTGTGTGTGTGTGTGTGTGTGTGTGTGTGTGTGTGTGTGTGTGTGTGTGTGTGTGTGTGTGTGTGTGTGTGTGTGAAAGTTATATTTACGATGATAACTCAAACAAATTATTGATTAGATCGTACAATTGTTTCAAATACATGTGTGTATATATATACACATCGGTATTTGAAAATTATATTTGCCATTGTAACTGAAACAAATTATTGATTGGATCGTTAGATGTTCAATGCATGTAATTAGTTTCAGCGTAATATGGTACATGGATGTCTTATAGGTATCACATACATGTGTGTTTGTGTTTGTTTACCCCATGAATTACGAAATCATTTCTGCTATTGTATTTTGACCTATAATTATTTTATATTTTCAGAGTTTGCAGTAAAACCAGCGTGGAATGCATATGTGTCTCGTGTTCTATAGGAACAAGAAATATATTAAGATGTATGCAATTATACTTTTAAAATAACACAGAATAAAGAATTGTGACTTGCATCAAAGAAACAAATTTCTTATGTATGTTGATTAACCAATAATTTGTATACCATGCGTTTCATCATACACAAATACATCCTACATGTATAACAAATATACGGTATACATGCCCAAATTAAAATTAATTGTTGTGTAAGGGTACTCGACCTTATCTATAGCCTCTATTAGAAACATACTTGTCTGCCCTTGATTAAATGTGCGGTAAGCGGCCCGAACAGCCACTAAATTACGGCGCGTTCACGCCCCAGTCGCTTACAACAAAGGCCCTTTGTTACTATTGAATCATGGAGTAGTCGTCGACTTGTTAAGAGAATCTCATATTAGGCCTTACTCAGAAATCCAAGATGGTCACCAGTTTCAAAATGATAGTACTCAAAATGGTGGTATTTAGTTTATATTATTATTATTATTATCATACTTATTAAAACGTAAATGTAAAAAGCGTACTTTGGTTAATTGGGTTATTGAAGATTTGTTAAAGTAGATACACTGCTTCCCTTGATAGATATGTTTTCCCATACATATATAATATATGCAAGCAATCTAGTCGCTTGCTATATACTGGTACGAAATGACTAGGGGACGAAATGACCCAGCAATATAATAGGTTTCTAGTCATTTCGTACCTAATGTAGTCGTTTCGTACCCTGGTCCAGTAATATATACACCTCACTGCAAATAAACTAATGGCAAAAATATTGTAATAAATACATCGGTATTGTTTGGTGTATTGTGAGACCCAAAATGTTTTTGTATCGTTTGAGTTTAGAGTTATATCCCTTGATCACTTCCGGTCCATGTGGGAAAGAAAATGGAGGTTCAATTTGCTCAAAAATTGGCTTCCAATGAAAAGAAGCAAAGAGACAAAGCTCTGAAGAAACTGCGAAAATATATTGCAGCAAAGTCTTCCGGTAAAATTTCTTTACTTAGGAATGGGCAAGATTATTTACGACTGGAGAACCTGGGACAGATCAACCCGTGATGAAATCTACTACACACACACACACTTTCATTGTTCAAACATGTTTAAATTTAATGATGTTACAAACTTGTACAGTTAAAGTTTAATTTGTTTAACTGCACCACTAGAGAACATTGATTTATTACATACCACGGCCTTTAATATTCGAACTTAATGGTCACCCGATCGCCCCTGTCGACTGAAAACGACGACAGGCTTTTTTAAAAATCATTAATTAATAAATAAATAAAAGTACAGCTATGTACTATGTAGCCTACTTTGCACCATGAAAAAGTGTAGGTCTGCTTTTACATATAAACATATCCCAATATAAAAATAGGTGTATGGTAAGTTAAGTGGCATGTAAAATTGGGCACAAATTCATGTCGACAAGATTCAGCCCTGGTTATGTGTACACGTCATAGATCGTATCCACTGAACATTATATTTTAGGTATTTTTTTTAAATTATTATTATTTCATTGAGATGGGGTGGGGGCAGGAAGGGGTTGTGTCGGTTATACCAGTGCTCAATCTTTGTTTGTTGGAAATTGCAGTGCCATGGCGTTAAGTGACTAACAATACCACAAATGTATTGACAGTGGCAGGGCTCGCGTTGTCGGTAGCCAAATTAGCCAATGGCTAATAAAATTTGCAAGTGGCTAAAATTTTGGCTAAGCCATTTTCTGTCTTCTGATGTGAACAAACGGTTACATAATCTATCCGACACCTCAAACATAATAATACTACCAAATATTCAATTAGCATAATAGCCATCTCGCTACCGGTAACGAGAAACGGTGTCATACAGAATACAGCGTAGGCCTTATAATGTTTGCTATTTTAATAATCACGGTTATTAATTTTAACAGCATGCATTCAACATGTATGACAGCAATGTCTGGATAATCTGTAACTTATTATTTTTACTTTGTAAAATCTTTGAACCAAAGTAATAAAAACAGTTTGAATACACATGCCAGTTCAGGGCCGAAAGACATGTATGCCATCTCAAGGGCTGAGTTCAGCCAGACCGAACGTAAACAAAACATTCGCTAAACTGGTTTATGCGCTTCACGTTAAACCAAATGGACACGACGAACACCAATCAAATATCACTTTTAAAAAAAAGCAGGAAAAAAAAAGCAATTCAAACTAACATAAAGATTGCTATTTAAAGAAATAATGAGCTCTATAAAAAGAAAAAGACCAAAAAAAAGCTCTCAAATTTTTATTTGGAAAAAAAGAAAGAAAGAAAAAACAACACCCTCCATAAACATCCACCCACCCCCATATTTCTGTATGTTTGTTAATTTAATGTCATAGGCCTTAGAAGTGGGGGATGGATGTATGGGTACTGGCTTCAAACTCTAAAGATATTGCATAACCCCATCCCAACCCCACCCCCGCTGAAAAATCGAAGTAATATATTAACTGCCCCTACCCCCATTGAGGTTTTTGTTATTCCTATTTATTCCAGTTTGTACACAATTAGCTGAAAAAGATACATTTTCATATTCATATATATATAAATGAAGAGCTTTGTGAAAAAGCAAGTTATGGGCACTTAGCAGACCTTTCGCTTTCGCCCTAATTTACGTGCAAATGTAAGCATGTTTTCGCCATTAGAACTAGTCGACAGTGACAGTGGATTTTAATTCATTTATGGGTTGCTTAGACCCACTTTCGTCAAAATGGAACAATACCATGCGTGACATTATGGTCTAGCTAATATAATTGACATTCAGAAAATAATGTTGAAAATATCGTCTGACCCTTAAATTCTTTTGAGTAGTATATTTTGGCTACAGGTATTTTTGATCCAGGGTGAGCCCTGCAGTGGCATGTCTGTTATTTGTTTAAAGAGTGGGTTGGTTGAGTGCAGGAAAATACTCAAAGTAAATGTTTTCTCTTATAATCTGTTGCAATATTGAATATGTTTTAGAAAATATTATTCGGGCAAGTGAAAATAGATCCAGGCAAGTGAAAGTGCTGTCACCACTTGCCCGGATGGCAACTTTAAAAAAATGTTATGTGCAGACACTGCGATGGGATTGATCTCAGACTGACCGCACATTGAACGAGTGCTTTACCACTGGGCTACAAAATGTTGAGGGAGGAAGACTGGTTGCATAATTGTTGAATTAAAAATGCCACGTTAATGTCAATGCCCCAACCAACACTTATCAGTTGAGCTAATTGTAGGTCTATGTAAAGTATGTTTAACAAGTTATTAAAATAATAATAATAATATGAGGGATCTAATTTTTTAAAGATTTTTTTTCATACCATATTTACCCCTTCTTTGAGTCCATCCTCATAAATATTTAGTTTTATCCATTTCCGACTAGTAGTTTCAAATGTGGATAGGTACATGTGTAGATAGAGATTTTTTTTGTTCCATATATTATTTTGTAAAGAATGAAATAGATCATTTGCATATATAATGCCACCCATGTGACACTTCGTTTTGTCACATATTAATGTTGTAGTTTTGAATATTTCAGGATATCAATTTTTTTTTTAAATCGGGTTTTAAGTTTTAACTCTTCTCAAACATTATTAATCAGTGATAGAAAAAATAATTTTTAATCTAAAAATCTACTCATCCACTATATAAAGATAAATTGGCAATACCTCCCGAATCTTCTGTTTAATGATTTAAACAAGACACTAGAGCTATAATTAATATAGTTTTCATAAGTATATGTTTCACCGTATATTGCTCATGATTTTAAAAAAACACACACCCTAAAACAAAATATTTAAATAAAAATAAATGTTTTGTTTTTTCTTTTAAAATATTTTTAATAAAGTTATGGGACTACCAATTTTAACTGAGGGCTACTAGATTTTTTAACCTGGTAGCCCTAAAAAACTTATGGTCATGGCCTGTAGTAGTAATGTTAAACCAAAAAACTTTACATACATGTGCTTTCCAAAAGATTCCCAGAATAATGTTAAATTGTTTTTTATCAGTACTGTCTACTGACTTAAACGTTCTGTGCATCCCTGCCAATCATAATAATCAGCGCTGGCCAAAAGTACTCATGTGCTCGCCCCAGATGAGTAAAAATTTTCAATTCAGTCTTCCGCCGGGCAACCAAAATTTCCAAACACAAACTTCTTCTTCATCCCTTGTGTACACTTGTGATTTTTTGTAATTCCATAGCCTGGCCAAGACTGTGCGACCGTTCATAGATTTCGATTGGTTGTGCAAGTAAGAAAACTATAACTGACTCCTACCACCCCCTCTCTCTCTCTGTCTCTCTTCATCCATTCATCACCTATGTACAGTGTGTGTGCGTGTGCTCACAGTCACACACGTTTGCATGTCAGGCCCCTGGATTTCACAGAAATGATAGTTTTCGGTAGCATGTCGGTAAAATCACAAAACCGAACTTTCGCTTCCCATGATTATTATATTGAATACCATATCTGACCGGAAGTATGCCCACATCTTTGAATAAGCACCCCTCCTTTTTGAAGGCATTTAAGAAATTTGGTCGTTATTCGTAAATCATGGTATTTGATGTAGGTGTCTGTGACGTAAATTGTCAAAAACTTTGAAGATTCGAGAAAATGCTGTTTAGAATATTACGATCCAGCATGTTACTACAATGGATGAGTAGACTCTTTGTAAAGTTAGTTTTTGCTTTATCTATTTGAGCTCGCGCAACATATATGACGTAAAAAGAGGTCAGGGAATTCCCACCGTACAGTAATTTTTTCATTAACATAGGTTTTTTCTATTGCAAAATTAAGTTGTCCATCTGCAAATTTTCACATATGTTTCCCAATTCAATTGATGTATTAAACGTACATGCAATTAACATTTATTTGACTAAATGTTAAAGAACACTGAGTAGGCGTGCATGCAGGAAAGTTTGTAATGGGATCTAAGCAGTCTCTGACTGAGTCTGTTTGTCGGACTGACATTGACAGCATCAAACGCCAGAATTTCTAAAGAAAACCGAGGGTATACTCACCCTGAACATTTTGAAAATTAAATGACCTGAAATGCAATGTCCTGCATTCTTCAAGTAAAATTCATCCAGAAAAATAAAGAGGTATACTTTTTTATTATTTAATATTTTAAAAAAAAAACCCATAAAAAAGACAACAAAAAATATGAAAAACAACCCACACAAACAATCCCAAAATTAATATTATTCACTGTGAAATAATTAATTTAAAGTTGCATATTTTTAATGATCATTCTAAAGTAATAGGTTAAATTTAAAAAAGAAATGATCATAAACTCATTTCCAATTTTACATTCACAAATAAAGGGAAATAAACATATAGGCCGTGTCCTTAAGTTTTACAGTTAAATAATCTACTAGTAGTAGCCCTCAGTAAAAAAATCGGTAGCCCCATAACTTGAAGAAAAAAAGAGAAAAAACTCAAAATGTCTTTTCAATATGTACCGTAAAAGATAGATAGATAGATAGATAGATAATAGTAATAGTAATAATAATCCGTACCTACCTACCCACATTTGCAATGGACAAAACAAACTATTTTTAAGGATGGCCTCAAAGGAGGGGTATATATGGTATGAATTTTTTTTTTCTCATCTAATAACCACCACCAAAAACCCGACCTATCCTATCTACAGTAACTTGTTTGGTACAATTCCAGAAACACGCAATAGTTTTTTTTTTTTTATTATTATTATTAATTTGTTTAGGCCTAATCTTGTAATGAAGGCGTACAAAATATTATTGTTCAAAACACTTCATACGGTTTTCATGTGTAGAACGTGGTCCGATTGGACGTAGAAAGAAAATGTGATTCTTAAGAAAAGTATTTTAATGTACGTCCTGCACTAGTGTAGAACTGTCTGCTAATCGTATGATCCTGAAGATTGATATTGCATATTTTAATACTTAAAATGGCTGTAACTATCTTTAATAGATGTCATTTCGAAGAATCTTAAAAAAAACTTTCCTTTATTCCAAAACGATAGCGTTTTTTATTGATGACAATAAACTTGTAAATGCCGTAAGCCCATTATCCCAGACAAGGGATCGCTGATTCGCCATGTGTGTTGTGTTATTGCATAACACGATCAGATGCCATTTTGAGCGAGGTTATCGCGCAAAACAGTAGTAAATGATGAGAGAGATTTAATTAAAAATAATTTGTAAGAAAGATTAATATTTTTAACATTGAAAACAATCATCAATTTATACATTTCTTTAACATAATAATATATATTAATTTTGTGAACAATGATCTGACAATTTGCATAGGTAGCCTAGAAGGAAACCATGATTGAATTATGGTTTAGTTTAGACTTCAGCTGGCGGCAGATAGTCTTGATCATACAAGGCATTGGTTATAAGTAGGCGTCCAAACAACAGGCCATGTTGTTGATTGTCATAAATGACTACGAATAGATAACCAGTGTTCGAGATTAAAATTTTTGGCCAGTATCCCAGTTGGATACTAACATTTCAAAATCTGGTATCCCACCTGAGAATTTAGTATTATATGGTATCCCGGTGGGATACTGGGTTCTTGAAGTCTGGTATCCAAAATTAAATTCTGGTATCCCCGGGATATCGGGATACTGTTAATATCGAACACTGGATAACCCATGACCCAAATGAAAATTCCATGACCCGTACGAACCCTGTATATCTGGCCACTGAATTACTTCAAATTATTTGTATTCGTCCACTATGTTAAAAAATTCATACCACTGGCAAATATACTCCTTTATTTCACTGAATCATATTGCGCAAGTGCCACCTGTTGGTCAGACATGGGGAGCAATTAACAGTTTCAGCAACTCTTGGCAGTAGAGAGTGCATGCATGAAAGGTGGAATTTCAGACACCGATGACGACTCAAATGTCTTTTTGATTGTGGAGTGACTGGACATGTCAAAACATCTGGTAGCCTGGCAGACTACCAGGGTCAGACAACTGGTAGTCCGAGTGAGAAATCGGTAGCCAAAACAGCCCGGGTTAACGCTAATGTTGAGTCTTGACATACACAGTAATACAGGGCTTACAAGTGCTTTGTATGATGTAAACTTTGTGACACATACAGATTAAATTTTTTATCTAAACTGTTACATTTTTATTTAAACTGCTTACGTTAAAAAAAATTGTGTACGAGTAAAATTTGAAGTTACTTGCCCGATGGGCAATTGAAAATTTTAGGATATGCCCAGCCCTGATAACAGGGCTTCTAGATTATGGTAGCCCCAATCCCTTGGCTAGTGATATTCAGTGTTGGGCTAGTAAATAACTACCATTACCATGCCCGACAGCTAGTAAAAAAACGTTGTCAAATGCTGCATTTAAGTATACTTTGTAAATATGAATATCCTGGCCCAACCCCTGCCTCCCCAATCTTAAAGTGTGTTACGCTCTATCTCCCTCTTTAGGTGACATATCTGATTATTACTGTACATACTTTAAAGTAAAGTGGGGCTAGTGAATTTGTAATCGTGGCTAGTACATTTTTAAAATTACTGATCCCATGGCTAGTGGCTTGTATAAAAATTCTAGAAGCCCTGCTGATAATGATGCCAATTTATTATATTGTTTTATTTGTTATTTTTCAGTTGGGTTTTCCAAAGATGATTACCTCAAGATCTGCAAAGGGCTGCACTATTCGATGTGGATGCAGGACAAACCACTCATACAGGTGCTGCACTAAATCCAGGGTGGGAGATGGTGGGAGTGGGAGATTAGTGGATCATAAAACATGGCTTGAAATTCATTTTATCAATGGCAGGGCTAGCTCTGGCACTTCAAGGAAACATGACACGAGACCATATTATAGCTCATTTTAAAAGAAAAATGATATAAAAATAATATACAAATAACTTTATAACAATAAAATACGTGTAGTTAACTTAAAATGAAGAAATTACGCTAATCAGTATCAAAGTACGATTTATGCATATTTCTTCGTGAGCATTCGGAAAAAAAGGGAAGTGACGTCAGAGCCGCTGTACTCTTCCATTGTTGTTAACTGTTTATATATGGAGTAAGGGGCTTACGATCTTTTCAGTCCAACAGTGCCGTACTGCGCGGCCTTTGGGTGTAAAAATAAACAGTTTAAACGATCGGGATTGTCTTTTTATGGTTTTCCAAAGGATTGTATCCGAAGAAAGATGCGTGTATTTTATCGCAAAAGAAAAGATTGGACACCAACACCGCATAGCACTTTGGTGTCAGCCTATTTACAGCCCGGAGCCCGAACGTTACCCGGAGACAAAAACAGTACTCGGTTGCGAATGCCGAGGTGTACATCATACATATTTGGCACAAAGATACACCTCAGCATGATGTATTTATATATGTTAAAACAAAAATGTAGAATGTTTTATTTATTTATTTTTTTGGGAAAAAAAGAAGATTTTTCATGTTATGGCTGTAGGCCTACATAACAAAATCTGTATTCACCGTCCGAAGAAGGAAACGTCAACAAGTAATTAAATATGGCATATACAAACATGGGATTTGGCATGAGGATACATCTCAGTACGATGTATTTAAATATGTTTTTAAAAAACGTGTAGAAAACAATAATAATTTTAAATAATGTTTTTAATCTTCGGGCGGAATACGTCACAAAAACGTTCCTCATCGCCCGAAGCCCCAAAGCAACACGAAGTTCAATACAAAATAAACCACTACTGTCGGTGTCGAAATAACTATTATGTTTCATCCACGGGCTGACTTGAGAATCGGAGTGTTGTTTTAGTTAATTGGTCCTTTCTTTCCGTGGCCTGCATATGTGATTCCTGATTGGCAGGTGTATATTGCAGGGTATCGACCAGGTAAGTGATTACCACGGTCTAGACATACGTACAAAATACGTGCCAGTTTTTTTAAGATCACAGGGTATTGTGGCGTAACCTATCGCGACTATAGTACAATGTTAATGGACATTATCAGCCGCCCTGCTTCATTACTGTAAATAATGCTGTAAAACCCTTGATTAAGTAGACTTTCCCATCTAAAATTACAAAACTGACCAATTACGTAGTACCAAAGAAAAGAAAATTATCACTTGGGTATCGCGAGTGGTCGTTTTTACTCTAACGCACCCTACCAATAGGCCTAATAATATGCTACTTTTTTATGAGAGAAAAATACTATAACCCCATTTCGTTCTATTGATGCAAATAGAAATATATTTAGTTTAAAATTTGATTATACTCTCAAGTCATTTATGTTGTTTTACAAGCCAGGTTAATGAAAGTGAAGCGCCTTGTCGTAAATTAGAGCGTTTGTTTACACTGTGCATACAGATTTCATTATGTACAGCCCGAACATAAAAAATGCGATATTTTCTAAAAAAAAAAAAAACCACCAAAAAATGTTTGTCCTACATTTATATTTTTTACATATTTAAATACATCATATCGAGGTGTATCTTTATGCTAAATATGAACAGTATACACCTCGGCATTAGCATCCGAGTTTTGGTTTTGTCTCTGGGTTACTTTCGGGCTCCGGGCTGTAAATTGGTCGACCGGTCTGGTCTGGCACCATCAGTTTCTCCACCCTCCGACTCGCTATCCGTTTTTTCATCAGTATCACTGTTGTAAGTAAATGTGTGTCTTTCTTCATTTACTAACAGCTCATATTGATACGGCAAAACGTTTTGCGAACGAACACTCATTGTTTTGGTAAGCTGTGCAAGTCTTAGATTCTTTATGAGTGGTACGGACTAATGCTTTTAAGTGTAAGGCTTCAGATCAAGCGACGCGTCTCTGACGTCACAGACCTCGTGATTGCCCTGCTCATTAAAGATCGGCAATTTCCGCTAAGAGCTCGTATCTGGGGTTCTTTTATGGAGATATTTTAAGTAATTAATTTTTTATAAAAAAAATTTTTTTAGGTGATTCAATTTATAATTAATTGTACATGGTTGGTGCCAAATATGGTTTACGTGACATGTTTCCTTTAACAAATTTTCAGGGGCGGGATGTAGCCCAGTGGTAAAGTGCTCGCCTGATGCACAGTCGGTCTAGGATCGATCCCTGTCAGTGGACCCATTGGGCTATTTCTCATTCCGGCCAATGCACCATGACTGGTATATCAAAGGCTGTGGGATGGTGCATATAAAAGATCCCTTGCTACTAATGGAAAAATGTTGAGGGTTTTTTTTCTCTGTGACTGTCAGAATGACCATATGTTTGACATCCGATTGTCAATGATTAATAAATCAATGAGCTCTAGTGGTGTCGTTCAACAAAACAAACTTCTTTTTTTCGTCGTTTGAGAATTTAAAAGCAATTGGTGAGTTTTATTTAATTTGGCATAAAATGTTTACATGTAATAATTAACATTTTGTTACAGAATATATCGGCATTTGTGCTATTTTTTTAATTTAATAGATAAGTTTTTCATGGGTCGACTTATAAACGGGTCAATAAAAAAATAATTTTTCAGGGCTTGAAATTAGGGACTCGACTTATAGCCGAGATCGACTTACAGGCGAAGATATACGGTAGTCTTTAGACAGGAAACCTGGTAAATTTTTTCATTAGTAACAAGGGATCTTTTATATGCACTATTCCACATACAGGATAGCTGTTTTCTTCTCCCCTAGAGCTAGCCCTGAGTGGGAAGCAATGTTGTTTTTTAAGCAAAGTTAGAAATTGAGCAAGCAGTTTTATCATTAAAGGCTTTTGTGGGAGCTATCACTGACACTATAAATAGTATAATTGGCGATATTCTCCTAAAAGATATCTCTTCTTTTGTTACGTCACACTGTATGTTTCAGCGCTGACCCTATCATTAGTGACGTCATACCACTGTCATTCTGCTAGTTAACTAGTCTACCACTGCTAAATATTAATAGAATCAATCACTGTTGTGAGGTATAGATACGGCTATTCCAACCCAACAGGCCCTTACAAAAACATTTTGTCCAGAGGGTTGGAATTGCCGTATCTTTACCTCACAATGGTGATTGATTCTTTTTCTTGCTCATTTAATTATATACAGTAACAACACATTAATTTTGTAAGCAAAGGTTTGTTTATTGTAGAATGTTTCGTCTACAATTCACATGCTTTTTATATTTACACACTTGTACACTATTATAAATCAAAATATCTGAAAAATGCCGTCATCGTTTCCCCCCCCCCCCTCCCCCGGTCCCCCTCTCAGTTCCTACACCAGTGTAGTGTATTTATACATGTTTTTTTCTTTTCACCAGGAGGAGCTGTCGGTTAACATCACGCGTCTGGTTCACATCGTGAACAACTACAAACAGGCTTTGCTGTTCATCAAAGTCTTCCTTCAGACGGAGGCCAGGGAATGGAGCGGCATAGATTTCTGGCGCATGGACAAATTCATGATGGTATTTTTTTATATATATATATATTATATCTCATACTGGCCAGTTAGTACACTGAATGAATGAATTAATATTTAACAGCACAAAAACAAGGTTCTTGTGCATCCTGGAATGTCCTTGAATTTTGTGATTTTAAAATCCAGGACTGGAATGTTCTGAAAAAACCCATTAAATTTTATTGTCCTGGACATTTCTGGAAAAAATTTAGTGGTTTAATTTTTTTTGGCATCTTTACTTTTGTTGTCCTCATAACCTGTCTAAATTCAGACAACAATTTGTTACAGAAACATTCATTGATTGAACATTTCATGTCCTGAATTTTTTTATTTTATTATTGTCCTGGAAATGTCTTTGCATTTTAAGTTTTTTCATGTGTAAGAACCCAGAAAAATACACATTGGTTAAACAAACAAAGCTACATTATTACACTTATAACATCATACCTTAATTTAACATTTTTAACATATATATATATATATACTCTTCAAAAAAAGAAACGCAAAAGGGTACAAATGGGTTATAACTCCGATTTTATGTTTCCTACCGGTTCATGCTTTGTGAATATAAGGTCATTGCATGTCCCAAACACATTCCCACGGTTACATTCGATAAAACGCAGCTACTGTACAATAAAGTTCCAAAATGTGAATATTCGCAAAAACGCAGCCACGTGCAAACCATGTCACCACTGCACGTGCGTTGTCTGCACGTGCAACATGAACACCGACAGTATAAAAGTGCAGGGTGTTCGCTTGCCTGGCCTCTGTATCTGGCCGACAGTTGACAATCCAGGACATGCCACGTCTCAGTGAACCGCAGAGAAACAATGCCATCGGCCGACTAGACGCAGGCAAATCCAGAACGGCCGTTGCCAGGGCATTCCATGTGTCCCCAAGCACCATCTCCAGACTGTGGGACCATTACCAGCAACATGTATCAACACGTGACCTCCCTAGATCCGGTCGACCACGGGTCACTACCCCCGGGCAGGACCGCTACATCCGGGTACGCCACCTTCGGGAACGATTGACTACTGCCACCTCCACAGCCGCAGCAATACCAGGTTTGCGCAGGATATCCGACCAGACCGTACGGAACCGCCTACGTGAGGTAGGAATTCGTGCCAGACGTCCAGTTCGAGGTGTCATCTTAACACCACAACACCGTCGACTCCGACTGCAGTGGTGCCAGATTCATCGACAATGGCCTCAACTGCGATGGAGACAGGTGTGGTTCAGTGACGAGTCCCGATTTCTGCTCCGACGTCATGATGGAAGATGTCGCGTGTATAGGCGTCGTGGTGAACGTTATGCGGCAAACTGCGTGCAGGAAGTGGACGCTGGCAGAACTGACCTGGTCCACGTGCAGGGCAACCTGAATGCACAGGGCTACATTGACCAGATCCTCCGGCCACACATCGTTCCAGTTATGGCCAACGCCAACGCAGTGTTCCAACATGACAACGCCAGGCCTCACACAGCACGTCTCACAACGGCTTTCCTACAGAACAACAACATTAATGTCCTTCCTTGGCCATCGATATCACCGGATTTGAACCCAAGTGAGCATCTATGGGACGAGTTGGACCGACGCCTCCGACAGCAACAACCACAGCCCCAGACCCTGCCCGAGCTGGCAGCAGCCTTGCAGGCCGAGTGGGCCACCATCCCCCGGGACGTCATCCGTACTCTGGTTGCTTCAATGGGCAGGCGGTGCCAGGCAGTTGTCAACACATGCGGAGGCCACACCCGGTATTGACTCCAGATGACCTTGACCTTGACCTTGGTGGTGTGTCCTATCACTTACTCACAATGGACTAGAGTGAATTGTGAACAATCCTGCAACATTTGGTAATTATCGGACTCACCATTCAATAATTAAATCAATTCTCCAAATGTTACGACAATGTGGTTTTGCATTTCTTCTTTTGAAGAGTATATATATATATATATATATATATATATATATATATATATATATATATATATATATATAACCCATTTGTAATGCAGTACATTTTTAGGTCACATACATGTATTGTGGAACATTTTGTTTTCATAATCTTGATTAGTGATATTTCTAGTGAATTGAAAATTTATTAGCAACTATTGTTAATGTTTTAAATTTATGTGACGATCTCTGAAACTACTGAACAAAATGTTCTCTGTATATTTCTGACCTACACGATTTCAATAATCTCACAAGTATGTGCACTTTGAGGTATGAACAGTAATGGCTGAACGTAAAAGAAGAAGAAACTTTGAATCAGGGTTTGCACACATTGTGCTTCATGCCATTATTATCTTCCCTGTAAAGTCTTGGAATTGATTTGTTGTTGTTAGTAAAAAAACCCTAATTGTTCCAAACAATTCTGAAAATAAACAGTAAATCATGTTAGTTATTTTGATTTTGCAGTTCTGTACAACCGAGCCAGTTGTAATAATTTGGTAATGTGACAATTTTGGAAAGTCTTGGAAGGGACATTCCTGAGTTTGCTGCATTGTAAGATATTTCTGCGATTAAACTTGTATATTAAATATAATTTCTTGTTTAGAATATCAGTGATCAGTGTCTGTATATTCCATGTGTTTCTGGTCGTTTTAATATTTGTAAGAAACCCAAACTGGATTTTGTCTTCAAATAATTACGTATGTACGAAATAAAAATATTTTACGAAATAAGATGAAATTTAATCTAATACAAATATTAGAACCTCCAAAAACACATTTAATATACAGCCAATAATATTTTATGTAATTACAATCATTAAAAAGTCTGTTAGTCGATAACATCTTAAAAAGTGCAGTAAACCCAGGAATGAGCCTTTGAAACAATTCTCAAAATAAACAGTAAATCACGTTTCTTCTTTTGATTTTGCAGTTCTGTGCAACTGAGCCAGTTATAACAATTTGGTCCTTTGACAATTTTACTTGTTAAAGTTTACAGTGTCTGAAGAATACTCCCCACCTAGAAGCAGTCGGTAACTAATGACGTAAAAATTAAAGAGTGAATTTGTTTAGTTTGAAGAAACTCAGGCCTCCCATCGGACTTGTGGATATATTTTTGACTTTGTATGATATTTCAGTTTGTACGTGACATGATAAATCAGTCGTTTCTGTACCTGAGAAACATGAACTGGGATGTAGATGTACTCAAGCAGTTTGTCGCCATTTTGAATGACACACTTCTCGACTGCTCAAACGACGACATACCTGATGGTATCAGAATACACCTGGCCGATATTTACCTGAGTGAATTGAGCAAAGTGGGTGCAGACCAGGTAAGCAGTGAATCCCATTTTCATCCAGTGAATAAGATAGTTAATATCGGCCATACACAGCCTGTGTACAATGCTTTGGATAGCATTTACACCAGGGGCCTATTTCACAAAACTCTCTTAGGCTGTCTTAAACAGCATCTGGTCATCATTGCAAATTATTTAACATTGCACCGAGAGATCACAAAGTTATGAGTTTAGTGAATTAGGTCCCTTTATAGAGTTATATCCCTTTGCATGGAGTTGTATTCCTGTATAAAAAAATCATCTTAATAAAGTTAAACAAGGTCCTAATATCAAGCAGTCTGACTTCAGCTTTATACTAAATATTGATCATCATGTTGGCTGTTGCTGGACATTTTAACAGTACAAGAAATATGTCTTTTCTCTTTATTTAAAAAAAAAAGAAGGTATTCCAGTTTACACATGAAAAGTTAATTTCCAAAACCTGATATAGACTTATTCAGTTTCCAGATTTTGGAGTTAGTAGTGGCTGTGTACTATTGTTAACTGTGCAACTCAACAATACGACAATAAAGTTTCTGTCAAAATGCGATCTTTGCTATTGAACAGTATGTTAAATTTGCTTCATGGCTTATTCACATTCTTCTTAAAATGATATTATGGTAGTTGAACTCTTCTCAGTGGAGTATTGTTGACTCTTGATTTTTTTTTTTTTTTGTTATTCGTTTAAAAATATACTTTCTCTTCTTCTTCAACAGCTGACTGGCAGTCAAATTGTGGATTTTCTGGCTCCATTTGTCACTTACGTACAGCGATCCAAAAAGTAAGTCACAGAGCGTGTTCGGCCTACTCCTTTCTAAAACTGGGGTGGGCAGATGCAACTTAGTGGTAAGTGATCAATGTTAGGGCATGATTTAGCTCAGTAGGTTGAGTACTCTCTTGGGGTGCTTGCGTCACAGGATCGAACCCCCTCAGTGGATCCATTCAGCTGATTGGGTTGTTCTCATTCCAACTAGGGGCAAGACATAGCCCAGTTGTAAAGCGCTCACCTGATCTGCGGTCAATCTAGGATCGGACCATCTCAGTGGGCCTATTTTCTCGTTCCAGCCAGTGCACCACGACTGGTACATTGTATATCAAAAGCTGTGGTATTTGCTATCCTGTATGTGGAATAGTGCATATAAAAGATCCCTTGTTACTAATGAAAAAATTTAGCAGGTTTCCTGTCTAAAGACTACCGTATATCTTCGCCTGTAAGTCGATCTCGGCTATAAGTCGAGTCCCTAATTTCAAGCCTTGAAAACTTATTTTTTTATTGACCCGTTTATAAGTCGACCCATGAAAAAAACTTATAAATATTGAAGTATTTCTTATTTTCAGCACATGAGAAAAATAATGTACAATATTGAACAAAAGAAAATTATTTTACAAACTTCGGTTTTCACGTTTTGTACATCGCAAACAAGTAACATAGCATCAAAACAAAATATTCCCTTAGTAGATAGTGAAAGCTGTTTGGCTGTTACCGTATGGCACTGTACAGCATGGTTTTGTGCACAGACAACAACTTTATTTGTAAAGACTGACAACAGATCACTACAATAAAATAAAAAGTATCAGTTAATCACATGTTTTGCCGCCATATTAATACATGTAAGGAGGATAACTCTGGAAAGTACACTGGTTTTTATGTATGTCCCTATTGCTCTAGTGAACTGCAGATATCAGTCTAAGCTGTTTTAAGGGAAAGCTCAGTAATATTCATGAAGTTAATCACCGACAAAACATTGTTTGAACAACCATTAATGCCAGTGACCAGATTTCAAAATAAACTCAGGCAACAGGTAGTTAGTATTGTTTACATTTTTGCTATTAGTGATGACTGTTATTTTAACTAAGTGGACTGTTGTCTTGGCATGTGAGTGAGATCGCACGCCATTTTGCATAACCAAAACCGTTCTAATGACAACAAAAAAAGGTTATAAAAAATAAATGTGTCAAATTAACATATTTGAGTAAATACAGGGCATACTTCAACAATAAAACTTGTAAAATAATCCCCAAAACGGTAAGTCGACCCCCCAAGTTATAAAATAATTTTTGGGTGAAAAAGATTTGACTTATAGGCGAAGATATACGGTATATATATAGAGAATACTAAACGAGTCCCCGTGAGAGACCGTTTATATTACAACGAGTGTTTTCGATCGTACATCACTCGCTTCCGCTCGTGATGTACGATCGACAACACACGAGTTGTAATATAAACGGTCTCTCACGAGAACGAGTATAGTATTCTATTTATTACAATGCGCTACATTATTAATTTGAGTCGCCAAATATATTTTTTGTCTCTCACTAAAAGGGACACTGAACGTAAACAAAACAGCGGAGTGATTCAGAGCGCATAACCCTTCTTTGCCTATGCACTCTTTTTATACTATTAAAGTATTTATGCTTTCGCAATGTCATAGAGTCCCTCCATCCCAAAAATAAAAATAATTAAAACAAATAACACACACTAGTAGTAAACAGCTGTAAATTGTAAAGCATGTGTATAATAAAAAGCAAACAAATACACAGGAATTGAAATAATTCGTTTTGAATTTGAATGACGTCAGTATTCCAATGACGTCACTTTGCATCTCCTTACAATAACTATAAATTGGGTACATGACGTTTCCGTTTTAAGAATGCTGGAAAAATTTCAGTGCAAAATTGCTATTGATTTTTTTTTTTTTTGAACAACACACCTGAATGTGTTTGAAGAAAATCTTGTCATTAAAACATTGTACCTTTTACTAAATATGGCTTTCAAGTGACATTACGGTAAGATATGCTACATTTATTATGTACAAAGCCAAAACAAGGGTGCGAAAAGTGATCGGAGGTCATGACCTCTCAAAAAGCATATCTCACATTGTGGGATATGAAAAATCTCTCACGGGTATCTCCGTCACCGCGGTGTAATAAATCTGAATTACCAACTGTTTGACATCCAATAGCCTATGATTAATAAATCAATGTACTCTAGTGGTGGTGTTAAACAAAACAAACAAACTTTGTTTTCATTCCAACCAGTGCACCACAACTGGTCAAAAGCCATGGTATGTGCTTTCCTGTCTGTGGGATAGTGCATATAAAAAATCCCTTGCTGTATTACTATTGGGACAAATTTAGCAGGTTTCTAGTAGCCGATGATTAATTAATCAATGTACTCTAGTGGTGCGTGGTTGGTTTAGGATCAATCCTCATTGATGGGCCCATTGGGCTATTTGTTGTTCCACCCAGTCCTTCACAACTGGTGTAACAAAGGCTGTGGTATGTACTATCCTGTCTGTGAGATGCATATATATGATCCCTTGCTGCTAATTGGAAAGAGTAATTCATGGAAGTTTGGCAGTGAGTTTTCTGTCGTTATCTGTGTGGTCTTTGATATAACCATCAGTAGATATATGTTTTCATATAATCATAAATAAAAATATGTTGAGGGTATCAATAAATAAAACAGTTGTTTCTGCAGGGTTTCGTAGCGGTCTTTTAAATTCCTTGAAAATCTATGAATTAGAATTTTTTTTTTTTTTAGGTCTTTGAAAGTCTTTGAATTATATTAAAAGTCTTTAAAAGTCTCACAAATCATAGCCAAAGCAATAATGATATCTTTTACAGCTGCATGCACCTGATATTTTCCAGTTACAAGGTTTAATCTGTCATGATGCATGTAAAATAGCTCAATTTTTTGCCATAGACAGCAACATTAAACAAAAATGATTTGATATTTTTATCGCATTCTATCCTCTTTGACCACTGTGTGAAAGTATTTGAAAATGGCAGGTGAAAGTCTGAATTTGTTTGGTCTTTAAGGCTATGTACCCTGTTCTGTCTTTACTGCATTGAAGAACACTATGTTATGTCTTTCAACTTGATTATATATACATGTACAATCAGGTCTAGTATTTCCGTGTCTGATGGCTTAAATTCTCAATAGCTCATTTACAGAACTGTTTCTTTTCTTCATTTGACAGTTTAACCATTGTTCATCGAGTTGTGGCTGGAATATTTTATCCGTTAATTTCACAAACAATTGAACGCATCAAGAATGTAAAGGAGAGAGAAGAGAAAATGTCCAAAGGAGACGAGAAGTCTGAACATCCTGAAGAGAACGAAGAAGAAAATGATGAAGAAGATTCCAGTGATGATGATGATGATGATGAGCTGGCGGGGAAGTTTACACTACATTTGAAGGTTGGTTAATACTAACTTATTGTCGGGGAGGTTTACACTCCACTTGAAGGTTGGTTACTAGTATCTGTCTGTCGGGGAAGTTTACACTACTCGTGAAGGTTGGTCACTACTAAATTACTGTTTGCTTTGGTAACTAAAGTCTGCTCGTTTTGAAACTAGTGGTACAGCGCTCGCCTGATGTGCGGTCGTTCTAGAATCGACCCTCTTCATTGGGCTCATTGGGCTATTTCTTGTTCTATTCAAGGCACCACGACTGGTATATCAAAGGTTGTGGTATGTGTCTTGTCTGTTTGACATCCAATAGCCAGGCCCTAATCTAGAATTGAAAAAGTAGGAGAAGTGATTTCTCCCTTCCCAGGAGAAAGGGGCGAAGTTTGATAAAAATAGGCCAAGTGAACATTTATCGGTACATTTCGTAATGTTTCGCCAGTTTCATTTCACATTAGGTTCTAATTGTAATATTTCGATATAAAATACTACTTCTGGTAATAAAGTTTAAACAAAACAGTTACATGTTTTATTAAAAATGTGATTTTATTAAGTAGTTGATAATTAAGTTTTAATTAGTATCTTCTGGCATTACTGAAATTAATGTGGCCAAGGATTAACAATGCTTTTCTGGTCACAGCACACTGTGTGACAAGCGTCACTTTGAGAAACAATAGCCCAGTTACAGGCATATTGGAAGAATGTCAACATTAAACGACGACATGTATTTAATCTCTTCACTACGGAAACTGGCATGAGTATTAACATTTGTTGGTTGATTTTGACAATAAATTGATCAAGATAAAACATTATTTCATAACATAAATGACACATTACAATGCGAATGTGTAGAAACCATTTCCCAATAATAGGCAGGTTCACATTAAACAAACCTTGTTTTTAATACCCTGAATAATTTTCATTATAAAATCCAGTAGGACAAAAACAAAAGGCTTTTGGTAATTTAAAAAAAAAAAAAATTGGTCGGAGGTGTTTATTTTTAATAATAATAATAATAATAATATTGTTATTATAATGATCTTCTTTTACATATTTGAAGAAGAGATATTATTTAGGAGAAGAAAATAAATAAAAAATTATTTTCTTTCCAAAATTGTATTTGTTTTGTTTCTGCTTCAATATCTTTGACAGTGTTATGGCCAGATCAAGTTTGACTTTTAACGGGATTTATTCAAGGGTCACAACTCTGTTAGCAATGGAATGTATTGATTTTTGACAGTTATGGCCCTTGATCTTAGGAGTAGAGCCTGACCGGCCTCAGTGGTGTCGTTGTTAAGCCATCGGACTACAGGCTGAATAGGTGTATGGCTACTACACCATCTTTTCTCTCATTAACAACTAACAACTAACCCACTGTCCTCGACAGACAGCCCAGATAGCTGAGGTGTGTGTACCCAGGACAGCGTGCTTGAACTGTAATTGGATATAAGAACAACAATCAGTTGAAATGAAATGCATTGAAATGTAGAGTGCTTGAACCTTAATTGGATATAAGCACAAAAATCAGTTGAAACGAAATGTGGAGTGCTTAAACCGTAATTGGATATAAGCACAAAAATCAGTTGAAATGAAATGTAGAGTGCTTGAACCTTAATTGGATATAAGCACAAAAATAAGTTGAAACGAAATGTGGAGTGCTTAAACCGTAATTGGATATAAGAATGAAAATATCAGAGCTCAAACTAAAGAATTTTCACCCACAGCATTTAAAGAAAAAATTGCCATGGGTAAAACGGCCCACCGACGGCAATTTTAAGCCTTCCTATGGCAGTGTTTTAAAAGGTGACTTTTAAATATGACTGAAAGGTTATTTTGTTGCATGTAGACATGCATATTTCAAATGTTAAATACTGGCTGATATTGTACACCAGATATATTAATTTTGCTGCTGTTGAGTTTTACCAATAGCAGTAATTTTTATCCACCAGCACAAACGTGCCATCGCTGATGCTCCCAACCCATGACAATTTATATCTCAACGGCGGCAATTGCCGTCATTAAGTTTGAGCCCTGAAATAAGTTGATATGAAATGTAGAGTGCTTGAACCTTTAGGGGTTTCCCTAGCTTGTTTTAGCATGGTGCAGCACCATGCCTCAATAGTCTAGCTTGTGTTAGCATGGTGCAGCACCATGCCTCAATAGTCTAGCTTGTGTTAGCATGGTGCAGCACCATGCCTCAATAGTCTAGCTTGTGTTAGCATGGTGCAGCACCATGCCTCAATAGTCTAGCTTGTGTTAGCATGGTGCAGCACCATGCCTCAATAGTCTAGCTTGTGTTAGCATGGTGCAGCACCATGCCTCAATAGTCTAGCTTGTGTTAGCATGGTGCAGCACCATGCCTCAATAGTCTAGCTTGTGTTAGCATGGTGCAGCACCATGCCTCAATAGTCTAGCTTGTGTTAGCATGGTGCAGCACCACGCCTCAATAGTCTAGCTTGTTTTAGCATGGTGCAGCACCATGCCTCAATAGTCTAGCTTGTGTTAGCATGGTGCAGCACCATGCCTCAATAGTCTAGCACCATCTTGCCTTAACCTGTGCCATGCTGCACTGAGATTAAAAAAGCCTTTTTCAATAATTAATTCTAAAATTGCCTTGATGAAACACACAAAAAAAATGTATTATTAATTAATAAAAATATCTCTGTTATATTTTGCCATTCATTTATTAAAGCAAAATCATTAATTACATTTATCTTTATTTCAATTTTTTTTGTCTTTAATGCAAAAAAGTGCCCTGAAAATGGTGAAAATGCCCTCAAAGTGTTTTGTCTACCATGCCTTGTCAAATTTCTAGGGGAAACACTATATAAGCAGAAAAATAAATTGAAATGAAATGTGGAGCCTGGTAGGATGACATGTATTGCTTTAGCAGCACTCTCAGTGGTCTTCTTGTTGTTTATATTTCACTGTGGGTTTTTTCACAGTATGATTGTCGCCTCATTGCTGATAAATTGTTTGAGGCTGGATCCAAGGTGGACTGCTCGTCTAATAACCGGAAAATTATTTACAGACTTGTTAAACGGTGAGTGAGAATTGGCAAATTTGAAGAACAATTGGCAAATTTTATTTTTATTTGGCTAAATAATTTCAAGTAATAATTGATATTTTGTTTTGAAAATAACTGGGTTTGTGCATTTTCGAAGAGTACTATATAATTTGTTGAAATTTTCTGTTCACCAAGATCTTACCCTGTCAAGCCTTGTACAGTTTCTTTTGGACGTCAGTGTAGTTGTGTATGTAACTTAAAATGTAATGATGTGTCATGAAGGAAATATTTCTTTAATTCCTGTTCCAGACTGCAGAACGCTGCCGATGGGGTGATACCTCGATTGCCGCAAGACGTTGGAGACACCAAAGTGGAATTGAAGGAAATCAACCGGGCAGTCCAGGCTCTACAGAAGATGGAGATGAACTTTGTGAAGGAAAACAAAAAGACTAAAAAGAAAAAAGTTCAAGGTTTGCTGTTGGGGAGGAAAACTACATGTATACGTCTCCATTTAATAACAGAGAACATTTTGTTTAGTGTCAAGTCGCGATTATTTACACAAGCTTCCAAGATCAATACACAGTTTAAAAACATTAAACAGTAGTTGCTAATTGACTAGAAATATAGCTAATAAAGATTTTGAAAAAAAAAATCTTCCCTGAATTACATATTACAGTGAAATCTGTCTAAACTGGATCACACAGGCCCGTGGGGACCTAATTTTTTAAAACTTTAAAAAAAATTTATTGCTTCAAAATTCGTTGGTAATGATTGGGGACTCCTAATTCACCACCTACAAAATAAGTGATCAAAAGCTATATTTGTACATTTAACTAATAAAGACAATATTCTGTACAACAATTTGAAAACAATATTTGTTACTACAAAAACACACACATGTACTTTTACGTCATTAGATGTTAAGCTTAATTTTTGTAAATAAATTGTGATATGTATATTGGTAGCTAGTAATACAGTTGGATTTATAATATACCATTGGAATTCAGGAAAACCCCCAAAACAACAACAAAAAGAAGAGGAGAAAAGACAAAAATTATTTACAACAGAATAAATAAATATAATATAGATAAAATAAAAGGGACCTAATATTTATCTGATTTAGACAGGATCCGCTGTTTAGAGTGTCGAGGTTTATAATTGAACTAATTCGGGACCATAAAACTGGTTTTGACAGCTTTCTGGTTTGTCTGTGGTCCGGTTTTGACAGCTTTCTGGTTTGTCTGTGGTCCGGTTTTGACAGCTTTCTGGTTTGTCTGTGGTCCGGTTTTGACAGCTTTCTGGTTTGTCTGTGGTCCGGTTTTGACAGCTTTCTGGTTTGTCTGTGGTCTGGTTTTGACAGCTTTCTGGTTTGTCTGTGGTCCGGTTTTGTAGTAGATCAAGCACATAGACAATCCTTTTTCTTATTCAACACATTAGACTGGTACCCTACTTGTACCTTGATTTTGCTTCTGTCAAAAAAACACCCATGATTAATAATTTTTTACTTTATTATTATTTTTTTTGAAATACTGTTCTTCTTTTCTGAAAAACCTTTTGTGTTCATGGACATGAATACATATACAGAACTTCACATGCGTTGTTTTCGTTTCCTATTTATTGCACCAGTTTATTTTGCGAAAGGATATATACCACTACGCGGTGGTGTGTTCTTTCGCAAAATAAACGAGTACAATAAATAGGAAGCAAAAACAACGTATGTGAAGTTCTGTATTTATTACATACCTTCTTTTATGTTTTATAAAAACGGTTTTTAATTTAATGTCATAACAACACTTTGTTAAATCTATTACCAAAACTCCTTTCATGGATTTAACTAAGAACCATACTCTGCAGAAGCCTTGTGTAATGTTTCAGTACATTGTGACGTCATTTGTAAATCATATATTTGTGATACAAAATAAATTTATTACAAATGTCTTTATCCAAATGTCTTTATCCAAATGTCTTTATCACTATAGTAAGATTGAATAGGTATGTAATAAATATTCGTATTTGTTACCTCATATTCGTGATATGTATCATATTCGTTACCATGTGTATTTGTTAAATTGTTACGCCCCTAATGTTAAGCCATTCTTTCATTTACTTACAGAAGATAAAACAGACAGAAAAAAAACTGAAGATCTTGAATGTAATGGGCAGGAGGACAGTGTTTTGCTTCCTAATGGAAAAAGAAAGAAAAAATCTGGAATCGAAACAGCTCACAAAAAAATAAAAAACACAGATGATAAAAACCATTCTACAAAAACAAAAGATAACGTGGGTAAGAAATCGGACATTGTTCCAAGCAAACAGACAGAGAATGTCAGCAAGAAACAGAAGAAGAAAAGTGAAAAGATTTCCAAAGAAAGGGGAGATAAGCATGTCAAATCTGCAGAAGATGCTGAAAATGTGTCGAGTGAAAATGTCAGCAAGAAACAGAAGAAGAAAAGTGAAAATATTTCCAAAGAAAGGGGAGATAAGCATGTCAAATCTGCAGAAGATGCTGAAAATGTGTCGAGTGAAAAGCAAGATAAAAAAGGTAATAAAAGTATAGGATTAGAATCGGCAGATTCAACTGTTGATGCAAATCAAAGCAGTAATGTGATGTCGGCTAAAGTCAAAAAAAAAACCGGAAAGAAATTTAAAACTGATGGATCGAGTTCCCAACCTAAACTTAACACTGATAAAGATGCCACGATCGGCTTGGCAGAAGATGTTATTGCACTGTTTGCTAACAAGAAAAAGAAAAGAAAGAAAAAAATTATCCTAATGGATGAAAATAATTTTATGTGTTCCCAAACTGTTTTCAAGACTGACACACAGAAAACGTCTTCACAAGGTGGTGTCGAAAGTAGTACCAACTTGTCTTCTACATCTAAAAAGAAAAAGAAGGCACAAGGTGTTTCTCTGGATAAAATTAACTCTTTAAACTCTGAAGGAATGAAAATTGGTGTTCTAGCAAATACTTCAGTGGCTGAAGGTGAAAATGTTAATGTGTTGTCTTCCAAGAAGAAAAACAAACAACAGAAAAAGGTTGTGCTACAAGATAAGAATATGAGCTCAGATTCTAAAAAAATGAAAAGTGATTTACAGAGGGATCCATCGGCAACAGCCGATGGCAACGTAACTTCTTCTAAGAAGAAAAACAAAAAGAAGAATAAAATTAATAAACAAGACTCTATACCAGATTCAACAGTGGACACTGTAAAAGCTCACACAACATCATCATCATCATCATTTTCATCATCATCTAAAAATACCAAAATAAAGAAAAAGACAAAAGCAGACGCCAGTGATGAAACCACAAAACAGCCCAGCATTGTTAAGAATCTGATGGACGATTTTACAAAACCACTCCAGGATGGAGAAATTGAAATTTTTGTGCCCAGTAAGAAATGGGCGGGAAAGCTGCAGTCGTCATGGTTGGAATCTGCGAATGAAACAAAGACCAGTGTGTCCGGGTCAGTCGTCGCCGCATTTGAAAAGATATCCCAGACTCCCCCAGCATTTGTACGCAAAGCATGTGCTCCACATACCCTACCCAGGAAGAGGAAAGTGGAGGTATTGTGTGAGAATTTATTTATTTAATTTGATTTTTTATCTTCAATAGAGCTGGGCGGTATACTGTATATATCGTTCAGTATCGGTATCATGTCAGTGCTGATTTACTGTAACAAGCAAATCTCAAAATACAGAAATTTTGGTACTGAAAAATTGTTTTATGCCATTTAGCAGAGTATGACAAATATTTTGAAAAGTCACTAGCCACAGGGCTAGTGGGTTTGTGAAAACCACTAGCCCACCAAGATAAAGCACTAGCCCAAATTCCTGATCAATTATAACTGGATTTTTATAAAAAAAATTGTAACATTACACATTTACGAGTATAACAGTAAAATAAAACAAACACTTAAATCATGTTGTAACTTTCAGTTTTTTGTCAAGTGTGATCCATCGTCATTCGCGTTTTCGCGTTTTCCCTCCCCCAGGGGAAAAATAATTGAGCAAACTCATGGTTGATATCTAAACCCACTATCAAAATAATTAAATTTAAATGAGGGTACGACAGTGTGACGCACAGTAATAGATGGTTCAGTGTATTCGGTAGTGGGTTATACATTTAGGGCCCTACTATTTATGTCGCCAGGAACGGTGATGCCAATTGCTCAAATACTGGGCATTATCCCGTGTCAGACCGATATCAAAAGAATATAACGGCGACATCTAATCCGTTGTTAATTGATGAACAAAAAAGGTATCATCTTGTATCGGCAGCTGTGACGCATTATCCAGACCGATACACAAATAGGTCAAGCAGAATCATTGCATGTGCGTTACCATTAAAGTAAATTGTTTTCCTGATTGCCGATAACCATATGTCAGCGAAGTGTAAAATTAGAAAACAACAGGTAAATAAAACAAACACTGAAATTCAAAGCATGACCGGGGTTTACTTGATTGAGATTAACCTGTCGTCGCAATTGGTGATTTCCAAGTTCTTAAGTGCGAGATTTCCAAGTTCATATGTGCGAGATTAACTACCACGTGACGTGTCCAACCAGTCAAAACACGCATGTCATTAAACTTATTTCCTGTGCCAGAAACTTGAAAGGGAAAAGTAAACAATGCATGCTGTAACTGTGGCGATGTAGAGATAGCATGTTACTGCAGTTTGCAGACCTAGTTCAAGTGGATTATCATTATATACTGACTGCGTTGTTGATATTATTCGATGACAAACATCACAATCAAATTTATTAAACGAAATTTCAGCCGAGAGAAAAAGAAAAAACCCACGATCGAGCGATAAGGAGGGGGGTGGAAACCACTAGCCCTGCGGGCTAGTGGTTTTGCGGTTCTCACTAGACCGAACTTAAAAACCACTAGCCACGGGCGTCGGGTTAGCGGATTTGTCGAACTCTGCATTTAGTAAAGTACTAACAATATATCTGACAAACAAAAAAATAGCTGAAATTTAATTTAAGCATTTGAGGCTTAACTCGGGCATGCATTTAAAGCAGAGTACACCGAAAATACCGCTCGATATCAGTATCGTATCAATACCGAATACCATTGTATCAGTTGTATTAACCAATGAGGTTCACACTTTCAAACACATATCACAAGGTTATCAACATGCACAAATTGTATAAAAATACTAAACATTTACTTAGTAATTCTATAACAGGCAAACATTTATTAAAGCAGCTGCCTGTTAGTGTTAGTGACATCCCTGCATTCATGTATTAAACAGGGGTTTTGTTAATCACGGTTTATGGGGGGGGGGGGGGGGGTTATTTCGTTTGCCATGTGATGTTGATCACTTGGCTAACCAAGTGTTATTAATAATGTGTTTTGTTTTGTCAAATTTATATCTTATCATTTGAAAGGTATATTAAATAATATTGTTAAACAATAATATTTTGATCTGTGGGCTGGCAGACTAGTAGAAATACTGGCGGGCTAGTACATTTTAGTTGGTTCTAGTCTGGAGGGCTGAAATATTTTCCATTTATGCACCCCTGATTAAATGTAATATTCCTGTAGGAGGCACGGGGGTGGGGGGGGGGGGACACGTGCCCCCACTTGTGAGCCTTTTTTATCACATTAATGTTTGCCATTGTAACCAAAATCTGATATAGAGTTTGTACCCAATCCATCAGTGCCCCCCCCCCCCCCCCCCCCCCCCCCCCCCTCACTCCCAAAGTCATTCCTACGGGCCTGGTAATGGTTTACACGAAATGAACAGCTAGCTCTGGCACTTGCCAAACTCCCCAGTTGCAAAATTCAAAAACAATTGGCAAACTTTATTTTAATTTGGCGAAATAATTTCATGAAATAATTGATAATTTGTTAGGAAAATAACAGGGTATCTGTAGACAGTTTTTGAAGTTTAATACATAATTTGGCGAAATAATTTCATGAGCTGATTGATAATTTGTTAGAAAATAACACAGTTTCTACAATTTAAGTTTAACACATAATTTGGTGAAATTTTCTACTGATCCGGAGCTAGCCCTGCATGAAATGGCTTACCTGATCTAAAACCATTACCCTTTTTTTTTCTGCTTTTTTTTGCCCAAACTCATATATTGTTTACATAAAATTTGTAAATTATAAATTCTAATAAGCCTGATTTGTTCTTTGTTGTATTTCCAGACTGCAGCCGAGGCCCCCAGCAATGGTTTCGACAAACTGTAAATTCTCATACGTCTAATTAGTGTTTTGTTGTATTTCCAGACTGCAGATGAGGCCCCCAGCAAGTGTTTGTCGGCGGGGAAAAAACGGGTCAGTTTTGACCCCAGCAGGAATGTGTCCTTGAGTGAGTAAACATTACACAGTGTTACTGCTAGAATTTAACATCTCTCCATCATCATGTGTTCCAGTCCTGTACCTTGATTTGCATGTCAGTGACTGATCATCATACTGAAAGTTTTTTGGTTTATTACTAAAACATAAAACAGTGCACACTTACAGACAGAGCCAGTTTATCCTAGTAGCACATGTAGCACGTGCTATGGACCCAGCTCGCGCTTAAGGGGTCCCCGCTGTGACGTGTACATTTATTAGTCCCAGTTGATCCTAGTAGCACATGAAGCACATGCTACGGACCCCACGCTTCAGGGAGCCCCGCGGTGATGTGTACATTTATTAGTCCCAGTTGATCCTAGTAGCACATGAAGCACATGCAACGGACCGCACAGTTCAGGGAGCCCCGCGGTGATGTGTACATTTATTAGTCCCAGTTGATCCTAGTAGCACATGAAGCACATGCTACGGACCGCACAGTTCAGGCAGCCCTGCGGTGATGTGTACATTTATTAGTCCCAGTTGATCCTAGTAGCACATGAAGCACATGCTACGGACCGCACAGTTCAGGGAGCCCCGCGGTGATGTGTACATTTATTAGTCCCAGTTGATCCTAGTAGCACATGAAGCACATGCTACGGACCGCACAGTTCAGGCAGCCCTGCGGTGATGTGTACATTTATTAGTCCCAGTTGATCCTAGTAGCACATGAAGCACATGCTACTGACCCCGCGCTTCAGGGAGCCCCGCGGTGATGTGTACATTTATTAGTCCCAGTCTATCCTAGTCCCAGTCTATACTAGTAGCACATGAAGCACATGCTACGGACCCCGCGGTTCAGGGAGCCCCACGGTGATGTGTACATTTATTTTCCCTAGATCATTGTGCCCCTCTCCTCAAAAGAGTTGCAAAATATATATCCAGGGAAGGGGACCCCACTGTTATTTGTGCTACAAGCCCCACAGATCCTTAAACCGGCTCTGCTTACAGGCTTCAAAATAAGCACAGCATGTGGTAACCCATGGAACGGTTACCCTAAATTACAGGCTTGCTGATTTATAGGTACAAATTTAAATTTATAAAGTTTACAATTCTCGTTGTTATAAAACCTCATTACAGATACTCTAATTGTAAAGTACTCGCTTGATTCGCGGTCAGTCTGGGATAGATCCCCATCGGTGGACTCATTGGGCTATTTCTCATTCCAGCCAGTGCACCACAACTGGTATATCAAAGGCTGTGGTATGTGCTATCCTGTCTGTGGGATGGTGCATATAAAAGATCCCTTGCTGTTAATCAAAAAGAGTAGCCCAAGAAGTGGCGACAGCGGGTTTCCTCTCTCAATATCTGACGTCATATACAGTAAAACTCCTCTAAACCGGACAACCTTGGGACCAAGTAAAATGTCTGGCTTTAAGAGGTATCCGGTTTAGAGAGGTTCTCTTCTACACAGAAGGAACCAAGTAAAATGTCCGGTTTTGAAGGAATTCCGGTTTACAGAGGGTCCGGTTTTGAGGGGTTTCACTGTAACCGTAAATATAAAGTAATGGTTTGTTTTATTTAACGACGCCACTAGAGCACATTGATTTTTTTATCTTATCATCGGCTATTGGACGTCAAACATATGGTCATTCTGACACTGTTTTTAGAGGAAACCTGCTGTCACCACATAGGCTACTCTTTTTACGATAGGCAGCAAGGGATCTTTTATTTGCGCTTCCCACAGGCAGGATAGCACAAACCATGGCCTTTGTTGAACCAGTTATGGATCACTGGTCGGTGCAAGTGGTTTATACCTACCCATTGAGCCTTGCGGAGCACTCACTCAAGGTTTGGAGTCGGTATCTGGATTAAAAAATCCCATGCCTCGACTGGGATCCGAACCCAGTACCTACCAGCCTGTAGACCGATGGCCTGCCACGACGCCACCGAGGCCCCCGTAAATATAATGTGTTGAGTGCGTCGTTAAATAAAACATTTTTCTTCCATTCACAGCACTGTTCTTGTACTGATTCTACATGTATGTATTTTATAGTTGAACAACTCTTGAATTGATACAAATTTTGTTTAATAATATTTCATGAAGATCGATGTAACCATTTTCAATTTTCTTGGCATACATGTGTTGTTGTTTGTTTTTTGTTTTTTTGTTTTTTTAAATTTTGTTTTGTTTTTTAATGTGTTGAGTGTTTCGTTAAATAAAACATTTAAATCCTTCTTTGTTTTTACAAGTTTTTTTCTTTCTTCTTCAGATTTTAAAGACAGTCTGTTGATCATTTCTGATCCAGCCTTTCGACCTGACAAGTCTCCGTCCCAGGGAATCCTCAAGTCTCCCGCCCCGGGTTCCAGCGTGAAGAGAACTAAAAAACAGTTCAAGAGTGTCTTTAAAAACACCATCTCCAACAGCAAAGTGAACTACGCACTATTGCCGTCTGAACTAACACCAGTACGGTATCAGAACAGGGTTCTTACCCGAGCAAGGGCAGCGGACTTCTTCTGAGGACAGGCAGGACAGAGTCTTGTGGTTCTGGACCCCGTTCCACGGAGCGATCTTAGCACTAAGATCACTATAAGTCCATAGCTACCTTATGCACTTAAGGTGATCGTAGCACTAAGACCACTATAAGTCCATAGCTACCTTACGTATTGAAGGTGATCGTAGCACTAAGATCACTATAAGTCCATAGCTACCTTATGCACTTAAGGTGATCGTAGCACTAAGATCACTATAAGTCCATAGCTACCTTATGCACTTACGGCGATCTTAGCCTAAGACCACTATAAGTCCATAGTTACCTTATGCACTTAAGGTGATCGTAGCACTAAGATCACTATAAGTCCATAGCTACCTTATGCACTTAAGGCGATCGTAGCACTAAGACCACTATAAGTCCATAGCTACCTTATGCACTTACGGTGATCGTAGCACTAAGATCACTATAAGTCCATAGCTACCTTACGTATTGAAGGTGATCGTAGCACTAAGATCACTATAAGTCCATAGCTACCTTACGTATTGAAGGTGATCGTAGCACTAAGATCACTATAAGTCCATAGCTACCTTATGCACTTAAGGCGATCTTAGCCTAAGACCACTATAAGTCCATAGTTACCTTATGCACTTAAGGTGATCGTAGCACTAAGATCACTATAAGTCCATAGCTACCTTACGTATTGAAGGTGATCGTAGCACTAAGATCACTATAAGTCCATAGCTACCTTATGCACTTAAGGTGATCGTAGCACTAAGATCACTATAAGTCCATAGCTACCTTATGCACTTAAGGCGATCTTAGCCTAAGACCACTATAAGTCCATAGTTACCTTATGCACTTAAGGTGATCGTAGCACTAAGATCACTATAAGTCCATAGCTACCTTATGCACTTAAGGCGATCGTAGCACTAAGACCACTATAAGTCCATAGCTACCTTATGCACTTACGGTGATCGTAGCACTAAGATCACTATAAGTCCATAGCTACCTTACGTATTGAAGGTGATCGTAGCACTAAGATCACTATAAGTCCATAGCTACCTTACGTATTGAAGGTGATCGTAGCACTAAGATCACTATAAGTCCATAGCTACCTTATGCACTTAAGGCGATCTTAGCCTAAGACCACTATAAGTCCATAGTTACCTTATGCACTTAAGGTGATCGTAGCACTAAGATCACTATAAGTCCATAGCTACCTTACGTATTGAAGGTGATCGTAGCACTAAGATCACTATAAGTCCATAGCTACCTTATGCACTTAAGGTGATCGTAGCACTAAGATCACTATAAGTCCATAGCTACCTTATGCACTTAAGGCGATCTTAGCCTAAGACCACTATAAGTCCATAGTTACCTTATGCACTTAAGGTGATCGTAGCACTAAGATCACTATAAGTCCATAGCTACCTTATGCACTTAAGGCGATCGTAGCACTAAGACCACTATAAGTCCATAGCTACCTTATGCACTTACGGTGATCGTAGCACTAAGATCACTATAAGTCCATAGCTACCTTACGTATTGAAGGTGATCGTAGCACTAAGATCACTATAAGTCCATAGCTACCTTACGTATTGAAGGTGATCGTAGCACTAAGATCACTATAAGTCCATAGCTACCTTACGTATTGAAGGTGATCGTAGCACTAAGATCACTATAAGTCCATAACTACCTTACGTATTGAAGGTGATCGTAGCACTAAGACCACTATAAGTCCATAGCTACCTTACGTATTGAAGGTGATCGTAGCACTAAGATCACTATAAGTCCATAACTACCTTACGTATTGAAGGTGATCGTAGCACTAAGATAGGTTCGTGGAACGGGGCCCTGGGCAGTATTTAGCTGAGTGCTCGCCTCGGGTGCTTGCGTCGTAGGATTGAATATTCTCGGTGGATCCGTTCAACTGATTGGATTTATTTTTGGTTCGAAGCAGTGCACCACAACTTGGCAACGGCCGTGGTGCGTGCTTTTCTGTCTGTGGTAAAGTGCATATAAAAGATCCCTTGCTGGTCACAATGTAGTGGGTTTCCTCTGATGACTACGAGTTAAAGGAACACACCCTAGTTACAGTTATTTGTTAACCATTATGGCGTTGTTTTTCACTACTAAACCCCATTTTTCACAAATAAAATTGCACTTTACTTACGTTTTATTATTTAGAATACACATTTCCATTCACCTGAAGTGCTTTTTGGTAATCCTGATGTTTGTAAAACCACGAAATGCATTTTTTGCATTTTTTCCACAAGAATCTTCCTGTGTAAACGTCACAGATGTTGGTATACCATTTGTTCATTTGTGAGATTTTTCTTCACAGTTCGTGAATATTTTCAGTAACAATAAAGTTCAGATAAGTAAGTGTCTCAATACAAAACGTTACAAATCCTTAAAAGTCTTACGATATCTGGAGAGGGGATACAACCAGGACAGAACAGTTGGAACATGTCCAGGAGAGGTGAAAAGAACGCACCCCAAGTCTGTGCCCACTCTGTGAAATTTGTCGTGACGTAGGCATTGTTGTGCTTCGAGCGACATCTACCGGTGACATCAGAATACTAACTTTCAAAATTATATCAAACAATTGGGACATGGGGATTCCCAGGGTATTTATCGATATAAAACCTGCTTTTTCACTCCATTTGATAAAAACGTGATCTAAATGTGTTACAGGTTTGTAGATTAACCAAATTATAATTTATTTTCGCTGGATGGAACTAGGGTGTGCGGCTTTAATTACCAAAAGTTTGACATCCAGTAGCAGATGGTTAATAAATCAGTGTGCTCTAGTGGTGTTGTTAAACAAAACAAGATTTTTATCTTCTGAGGAAATCTTAAACAGAAGACTTCGCCATATCCAAAAATATGAGTGGATGAATTAATTGCTCTCCTAACTTAGTTTGTTGGGATCCATTAAAGATATATTGAATATTGACATTTATACCTTTTGTGGTACATTTCTTTTAAAATTCACATGCTTAAGGGCAGCTGAAAATTTCTCTCAGATGAGTGATGGGGAGTCTTAGGAAATATTTGTATTTAACGACGCACTCAATACATTTTATTTACGGTTATATGGCGTCAGACACATGGTTAAGGACCACACACATATTGAGAGGAAACCAGCTGTCGCCACTTCATGGGCTACTCTTTTCGATTAGCAGCAAGGGATCTTTTATATATGCACCATCCCACAGACAGGATAGTACATACCACAGCCTTTGTCACACCAGTTGTGGAGCACTGGCTGGAACAAGAAATGGTGAAATGGGGCCCACCAATGGAAATCGATCCTCGATTGATGGCGCATCAGGCGAGCGCTGTACCACTGACCTACGTCCCACCCCTAGGGAGTCTTAGAGACAGCTCTTTATAAATGGTCTGTTTTAAGATGGGGTCAGATAGCAATTGACCTATTGAAGACTGGGTCACATAACAATTCACCCACTGAAGTCAAGGTCAGATAGCAGTTTGCCTACAGAAGAGAGGGTCAAATAGTTGTCGACCTACTGAACAGGGTCAGAATTACCAAATGTTTGACATCCAATAGCCGATGATTAATTAATGTGCTCTAGTGGTATCGTTAAACAAAAGAAACACATTTTTATTGAATGGGGTCACTGAGCAGTTGACCTGCTGAAAAGAGGCTCAAGTATCTTTATATATTCAATGTAGCCAAATGCCCGTCTGTCGCCATGCCTTTAAAATAATTAATAATATGTTTTATTATATAACATTTAGTGAAATATCTTAAAATATCAGTGAAATAAAAGTGTTATCAGTCATTCAGTGACGATAACACAATTCAGAGTGAAAATTTCACTCTGAAATGTGATATCATTACTGTAGAAAGTTTTATCTTCACTGTAAGAAAGCCAGAACTATTTTGCTGCCGGCATTTTAAAAATAAAGCTAAATTGCCAAAAGTTATATAGTAAATAGAAAATGTCAAGTTTTTTTGTCAAATATGATTTATATCTCATCTCGTAAAGTTAGCAATCATATCACACTCGTCGCACTTACGTGACTCGGGAGATATTATCGCAAACTTCACGAGATGAGATATAAATTATATTTGACAAAAAACATGAAATATCCTCTGTATATAAGGACAAAAATGTTTGTTAATGCAATATAGAAATTTGAACTCGCAAAGAGGAAGTGGGTTTCAGTCTTTCAGTATTATGCAAAACATTTTCTTTCTTTTTTTACATTAACTGAATTATTGTGTAGGCCAACCTATATGTTGTACAAACAGCATGTAAATTGTACATAATAGTTTTGTTCAAATAACAAAATTAAATACATTTTTGTATTGCAGTAGATTTCAGCTGGTTTGGGTTTTCTTATATTTTCAATATTTGTTGCTTTTTTGTTTTCTGTTGGCCTTTTTTTTTAATCATTGAAGATTTTGTTTAAATGCATGCCAACCTTATATATGAACCTTAGAATCTGCTGAAGACTGCAGTTGTGTGCAGTTTATAATATAAGAAACAAAGTTTGTTTCCATCTAGTATTGATTACTAACAACAAAATCACCAAAGGAAAACGCTAATTCTGTCAGCATTACTTTGAAAAGGGGTGCTGAGTAGTGGTTATAGCATAACAAAACGTTGCTTGAATTAACTGAGTGAAACGGTGGGGGGAGGGGGGCTGACGAGGGGACTTTCCTATTTTGTTTCTGGGTGGGTAGGTTTTGTTTTTAAATTTGTTTATTGGGTTGCCATTTACACGAGTTGATCCATGTATAATTCCCCCCCCATTCGAAATATATTTTATGTTTCCGGCCCAGTGAAACACTCCAAATATTGTCTAATGTCATTGTTGAACAGCCTCCAATGCACTTTTATGTACAGGAATTATGAATTCAATATTGTGTTCTCTCGTAAATTTGAAACATAATAATAAAAAAAAAAATTGGTTTTGTATTTGATCTTCAGTGTGATTAGAATAAAGTATTGTGTTTTTAGGTGCACATTAATAAACATAAATAATTGAGGTGCGGATAAAGGTGGGGCACCCCACCACACCACCTTTGATATTTGGTCAAACAATATATATTACAGAGTACACATTATCCCGTCTACCTGTCTTATTTTCAAAAACAACAACAGGTTTTTGGCCCCCTCTGTTACAAAGTCGTGGATCCGTGCCTGTAATTTGTCTGCTATTAAGATTATGTACAGATCCAGGGGTGAGTGCTGGGGATACACACCCCTTCTCCAAATTTAAAGGCCCCGAAAATCGTTTGGTTACGGTGTGAATATAATGGATTTAATTATCTTTATTTCATTTCAATTTATTTTCAGGGGCGGGACATAGCCCAGTGGTACAGCGTTCGGTCGGTGTGGGATCGATCCCCTTCGGTGGGCCCATTGGGCTATTTCTCGTTCCTGCCAGTGCACCACGATTGGTATATCAAAGGTCGTGGTATGTCTTACCCTGTCTGTGGGATGGTGCATAAAAAGATCCCTTGCTGCTAATCGGAAAGAGTAGCCCATGAAGTGGCAACAGCAGATTTCCCAATCTGATTAAAATTAGCTCTACTGGGTCTACCAGTAAATCTAACAGCATTGCGTGGACTCCCATGTCCAGGTGACATTTCATCTATAAATAACAATTTTAATATCGACCAATTACACTTAGCCTTTTATAGCGTTATTCGGGAGCATACAAATTCTAAAAATATCGGGCGAGACTATTTATGCAATAGGTGATCTTGTTTGGTCTATTTCAACATTGAAAAAAGAGGGCGAAAAGTGCAGTAATAACATATTTTATGGCTATGCCATCACGGGGTGGGGTTTTTTCGTCTTGAAACGAATTTTATATAAAATTTTATATTGCAATTAGTTTTAGGCATACTTTGTAATTGACCCGAAACATTTCGTATACCCTCGGCATAACCCCGAATGTTTTCAAATTCTTTTCAAATCACTGGCATGATTTTGCAAGTAAGGTTTTGATTGGTCGAATGAAAGGTCAACTGAACATGAGCTTCAATGGGCTGCTGTTAGATCCACATGTAATAGTGGAGCTAATTTTAATTAGATTGCAGATTTCCTCTCTCAATATCCTGTGGTCCTTAACCATATGTCGGACACCATATAACCGTAAACAAAATGTCTTTTCAATTAATTTTCGTGCTTATATCCAATTACGGTTCAAATACGCTGTCCAGTGGCAGACACCTCAGCTATCTGGGCACTCCTACCCATTGATTCATTAAAACTCGCTCTGGGTGGGAGCCGATACCGGGCTGTGAACTCGGTACCTACCTTATAGGTGTTTCTGGATTACGGTTGACTTTATACACACGAGGGCGTGAATGTCAAAGGGACGATCCTGAGTTTTCGGTGTTTAAGATTTCGACAACAGAGACTTTTTAACAACTAATGCATATCAAATATTTTTTTTTTTCTGCATAAAAAAGATAGCAGCTTTATAATAAATGTGTTTCTGGTGGTCCTAATATGCATTCTAGGTTAACCTTCATTTTATATCCTAATATATATATATTTTTTCCCTTACGTTCGAAATTATTTTGCAACGAAATCCAGTTTGTTTGGGCTACATACAAATATTTAGACGACCAGAGACACCATGGCTATACAGATACTGATATTCTAAACAAGAGAATATATTAATATGTAATGTTAGAAGTCGAAAACATCTCATTGTGCAGCAAGCTCGGATAGTCCTTTTAATCACCATTCGGTTTTGTTTTGTAGTTTTTTTTCCTTCACACCGGCCTCGGTAGCGTCGTGGTTAGGCCATCGGTCTACACGCTGGTAGGTACTGGGTTCGGATCCCAGTCGAGGCATGGGATTTGTAATCCAGATACCGACTCCAAACCTTGAGTGAGTGCTCCGCAAGGCTCAGTGGGTATGTGTAAACCACTTGCACCGACCAGTGATCGATAACTGGTTCAACAAAGGTCATGGTTTGTGCTATCCTGCCTGTGGGAGGCGCAAATAAAAGATCCCTTACTGCCTGTCGTAAAAGAGTAGCCTATGTGGCGACAGCGGGTTTCCTCTAAAAAAACATAAAATATTGTCAGAATGACCATATGTTTGACGTCCAATAGCCGATGATAAGATAAAAAATCAATGTGCTCTAGTGGCGTCGTTAAATAAAACAAACTTTATTTTTACTTTACCTTTTCCTTCACTTACACACCCAGGCCCTCTCGCACTACGAGAACACCAATGTTTTTAAACGTTCTATTCACATATATTATCGGATTGCAAGAGATAATAATGGTATGGACACACTAGAGGTTTTATTAGTCACAGCTACACACACACACGCCTCCCCAATAATCCTGAATAAAAAATATTATTGGTAGTAAATCATAAGGCAGAGATGAATTTTACTTTTAGCATGCAGGAAATTGCATTTCAGGACATATAGTTTTTACAGTTTGCTTTACTCCCTCGATCTCAGTCACACACACACACACCCATGTCTAGTTGATTCTGTCGTGCTTGTTTATTAACGTTTCACCCTAGTTTCAACCCATAAAAAATGGACGCTAAGTTTAGTTAATCTACGAACCTGTCAAAGTTGCATCAGATGTCGGGGTCCCGGATTCATATTTTGAATCGGATACGACGGTCGTCGTAGTAGTCGTAAGAGCGCTCAGACTGGCAACTGGAACGTCGTAGAAGTCGTGACCACAGAAAGTTGGCCAACTTTCTGCAGGCTGTTGGCAGTCTGATACTAGCATTAGATGCTGTTACTGTTATTTTATTAGCGTGCCTGTGTCCAAAAGAGGTCCAGGCACGTCTCTGACAAGGCCAGTGGCTGAGCATCGGACCAAAGGTATTTAATTAATAGGGAGGTGGGATGGCGGGGGGTTTCAATCCCCTCCTACTTTAATCAAATTATATTTTATAATTATCTTTCAGGGGAGCATGACCCGACCCAGGACCTCCCTATAAACGTTGCTCCCCTCGCCGCCTTGAACAGTGTCGTACATGAAAATAAAAATTGAGGAAAAAAAACAAAAAACGTTTTAACGATTCTGTTATTTGATTTATTACTGGTTAATGGATGTCAAACATTTGATAATTGTGACATAATCTTAGAGATACCCAGCTACATTTTCCATTAGCAGCAAGGCATCGTTTCTATGCACTTTCTAACAGACAGGATAGCACATATTGGTTTTTAATGTACCAGTCGTGGGGGACTGGTTGGGTCGGGGAAACCCAATGAGAGAATGAGTCCTCTAAAGGGATTCGACCCTACTACCCTAGCACCTCATGCGATCGCTATAGAAACGACAACTAGATCACGCCCCCTCGTGCATGAACATAGGGTGGCTGCAAATACGTGATTGTCAAAATGAGGAACTAAAATTATCCAAGGTGGTATCCCGATATCACCCCCCTCCCACACACACACACACACACACACACACACGCACAAGCACACCGAGAGAGAGGGAGAGGGAGACACACACATATACACGAACTATTGTGTACTCCAGGTTCAGTCACCAGCAGCCAGTTTACTGTTAGAAGATTCATCCCCAGACCTAAAACTGAAACTCCGCCAAATGGAATTCCTTCCAGAATGTTCCGCCAGTCATAGGTATTGCGCTAAACCTCCACACTCGAGTTCGACCATCGATTGTGTGGAGCAGGAACTGACTTTCATCTCAACATCGGGCTGCTTCTATTTTTGTAAGGGGGTGGGGGTGGCAGAGCTGGCTTTTGTTCGAATGAAACGAAATTGCCCGAATCTGGACAACAATATTTATTCATGTTAGCATTACTACCAAACAGCTATATAGTGTTGCAAACGAACTACTTGGCATTTTTACATGGATTACAACCAATTTTGAGGGTAGTATGATGGAAATACATGGTAAACAGGTTTCAGTACATTTTGATCGAATATCTGTATACTGTTTGCCCGATTTTGAGGTTTTGCTTCAGTTGCAAACCCCGCCCTGTGTCTCGTACGCTTTGACCACCGTACCCTTCTCCTGGCTCCATGCTTATAAAACGTTTTAGTCTAAACTCAAATATCTAATGACTTCACACACAGTCAATTTGTATTGCGTTGCGATGACATTAAAGTATCAGACTAGTGTTAGAGTCTTGATTCTAGACTTACGGTTTATAGGCACCTCTAGTCAACTCTATTTGGCATCTGATATTCATACAAAAACTGGCTGTAACATTAAATTTAATAGGCCTAAATCAAATGTAATTTTTCGCTTTAAAACTAGAAATAATGATCCTATCAATGAAATTATATTAGAAAGAAAGAAAGAAAGAATTTTTTTTATTTTATTTACGGTTATATGATGACGTCAGACATATGGTTAAGGACCACACAGATTTTGAGAGGAAACCCACTGTCGCCACAACATGGGCTACTCTTTCCGATTAGCATCAAGGGATTTTTTATTTGCGCTTCCCACAAGCAGGATAGCACAAACCATGGCCTTTGTTGAACCAGTTATGGATCACTGGTCGGTGCAAGTGGTTTAAACCTACCCATTGAGCACTCACTCAGGGTTTGGAGTCGGTATCTGAATTACAAATCCCATGCCTCGACTGGGATCCGATCCCAGTACCTACCAGCTTGTAGACCGATGGCCTAACCACGACGCTACCGAAGCCGGTGAAATTATATTGGTTACAAAACACAATATTAAAAAGTCATCGCAATGCTTATGTACCCAATTTGAACTGGATCCAAGTACTCTCCGCGGACCCTAACTGTTACTGGCCTGCGTCCTGCCCCAATATTCAATTAACAACACCCCCCCCCCCCCCCCCCCCGACCATTTATCATTATAATAACCGACTGTGGACCGGCCTCGGTGGCGCAGTGGTTAAGCCATCGAACTACAGGCTGGTAGGTACTGGGTTCGCAGCCCTGTACCGGCTCCAACCCAGAGCGAGTTCTTAAGGGCTCAATGGGTAGGTGTAATGTCACTACACCATGTTCTCTCTCACAGCAACTAACCAACTAACAACTAACCCACTGTCCTGGACGTACAGCCCAGATAGCTGAGATGTGTGCCCAGGACAGCGTGCTTGAACTTTAATTGGATATAAGCACGAAAATAAGTTGAAATCAATCAATCAATCAATCAATCAAATGGTTAAGGACCACTCAGATAATGAGAGGAAACCCGCTGCAGCAATCCAATTTACTACTAGGCCTACTTGCGATTAGCAGCAATGGGTCTTTTATAAGAACCATCTCGCAGACAGTATATACCACGATTTTTGCTAAACTAGTCGATAAATGTTTGTTTGTTTGTTTAGTTTAACGACACCATTAGAGCACATTGATATATTAATCATCGACTATTGGATGTCAAACATTTTGTAATTTTGACATATGCCTCAGAGAGGAAACCCGCTACATTTGTCCATTAGTAGCAAGAGATCTTTTATTGGGCCATTTCTCGATCCAGTCAGTGTACCACAACTGGTATATCAAAGGCCGTGGCATGTGCTATCCTGTTTGTGGGATGATGCATATTATAAAATACCCCTTGCTGCTAATCGAAATGAGTAGCCCATGAAGTAGCGACAGCGGGTTTCCTCTCTCAATATATGTGTAGTCCTTAACCATATGTTCAACGCCATATAACCGTAAATAAAATGTGTTGAGTGCGTCGTTAAATGACACATTTCCTTCTTTTAATTGGATATTGATAAATCCTGAAATTAAAGGTATGATAAGTTGGCGTGATCTAATCAATGTATCGGACACAGCTGTGTGTAATAGGCTACACGCTGTATATCACGAACACAGTTGCGTCTAATACAAGATGTATTATCATTGTCACAGTTGTGTATAGTACAAGATGTATTATCACTGGGTAACTAACACAGCTGACTGCGCAACTCTGTAATGGAATAGTTTATAAACAGGTAAACGAAAACCCATACAAATCGATGCTATGAAGTCATGTGCCTGTAGAACAAAAACATAAGAGAACCGACAGTACCTTTCACTTTCTCATTACCGAAATCGAATAATGCAAATGAACCAAACATTGTCATACAATTTGTGTTGCCATGTATCTATCTAGTATTTTGTCAAATATTTTAATAGAGTCCACTCCATGTATGTGACAGAAAATGTTTTAATTCGAAAGTGAGCATAATCATATATTGACCGAATTTGGGTATGAGCTCTAACCCCCTTCGTTCCTCATCGACCAGTCAAGGACGGTTTGCTTCATGTTCTATTTTTATCACGAACCAGCTGATTCGGTTTTTGCTTTGTTAAGTATAAGGAAGGGGAAGGGTATAAAATATGAAATTTCCCAGAGTATAAAGAAACAGCGTCCGAGTGACTTTTACTGGACACACAACATCGATTTAGGGGAAAGATATAAAAGAGGTATGTGCATTTTTATTTCGTGTTTACATATATACGTCATTGTTCGCTCAGCGGAAGTTGCAATCAGCTGATTTCCAAAAAGCCGGTATGCGCTGCTTTTTTCTGGCGTAAATGCCGTTAGATAAGGCTTTGTACAGTTAATCGTACGATTTTGTGGCTTACAGACCGCGTATCTAAAATGATATAATAGAACTAAGCCCTTAAACTGAACTAGACGTGAAGAATTTAACCTAATGTCTGTGGCAGAATGCTGTGGCACCGTCATTTTGTTTTTTTACTCAATATCAATTGCAACGAACTATCCTTTATTTCACTTTCGTGTTTCTATACTTTTAACTAAATAAAATACCTTCTCTACAGCTGTAAAACATTCAAACATACCGATATGTGCACGACGTGATTTTTTTTCTCAATTGGGAACTGATATTTATTTTAATAAGGATGAAAATTTCGCATCTGATTCTAATAGATAAGTGGGTGGGGGACGGTTTATCGGTGAGACGTAGTCCGGTGGAAAAACGCTTGCCCGATGCGCGGTTTGTCCAGGATCGATCCCTGTCCGTGGGCCCATTGGGTTTTTCTTGTTTTGGCCAGTGCTCGACAGCTAGTGTAACAAAGGCCGTGGTATGTACTATCCTGACTGTGTGGTGCTGCATATAAAAGATCCCTCGCTGCTAATCGAAAAGAGTAGCTCATGAAGTGGCGACAGCGGGTTTCCACTCTATATATCTGTGTGGTCCTTAACCATATGTCTGACGCCATAACCGTAAATAAAATATGTTGAGTGCGTCGTTAAATAAAACATTTCCTTGCCTTCCATATGTTCGACGTTATATAATCGTAATTAAAATGTGTTGAGTGTGTCGTTAAATTAAACACCCCTTCCTTCCTGATTGGTTTGGACCGGGGGGGGGGGGGGGGGGGGGGGGATTTAGCTCAGTCGGTTGAGCACTCGCCTCGGGTGCTTGCATCGCAGGATCAAACCACATTGGTGGATAATTTGATCCATTCAGCTGATTTGTTTTTTTTTTTTTTATCGTTCCAACCAGTGCACCACAACTAGTCAAAGTTTATTTTGCTTAATGGCACCACTAGAGCACATTGGTTAATTAATTATCGGCTAATGGATGCCGCAACTGGTCAAAGGCCGTGGTATGTGCGCCCCCCCCCCCCTCCCACTTTGTAGCAGCAGCGATGATTTTTATATATATATATATATATATATTTATACGTAACATTGTATATATAGACTCTGTGTGTGTGTGTGTGTATATATATATATATATATATATATATACAATATATATATATATATACATACTGGGGCGGATCTAGAGGGGGTCCAAGGTGTCCGGACCCCCCCCCCCCCCTTCAAATTTGAGAAGTGCCCCTTTTATTTAGGATTTTTTGGTTTTTTAATGTTATGGTGCACTTTTTGTCTTGGACATCCCCCCCCCCCCCCCTCAGAAAAGCTGGATCCGCCCCAGACGTGTGTGTGTGTGACAGAGAGAGAGAGAGAGAGAGAGAGAGAGAGAGAGAGAGAGAGAGAGAGAGAGAGAGAGAGAGAGACTTTCCTACGCCTGTGCTACAGGTTAGTAGTACATGAATGTGTGGGTAATGTTTTGGTATGCTTATGCCCCCCCCCCCCCCCCCAACAAAATACACACAAATCATGTTTGTTCCTCTTTGAAAACAACAACAACAACAAAACCATATCTTACCTTATATTTTAAATATGAAGCATTATACGGAGATATATTTGGATTGGCCTTTGAACGAATTATTTCAAATTTCGTTTGGCATTTGAAACCATTTAAAACAAAAATCGATCCTAAGATGTCAGGCCTACACAACATTACGATGGCTAGAAATACATTGGTTAAAGATATATTCATATTCTAGGCAAGATAATGTAATGAAATTGTAAAAAAAAAAAAGTTTTTATTATTATTATTATTATTATTATTATTATGTTGCTTTATGTATATAAATGTAAAAGTATTTTATCCGGCGAAACCCCTTTAAAATGGCCACGAAATCAGGATAGTCTCTTCAGCGGTCTCTTGTCGGTGTGCTGGTTTTAATTGCTGATTGGAGACAGTTTGGTGCAGTGGTGTCACACCCACCCACTGACTCATTAAAGGCACAAACCCTAGTTTCAACCCGTGACATTCAGCATATCTGGATACGGTTATAACAGGAAGAAGCTAAAGTCTGATGTTTAAAGGCATACTGTCACAGATTTAAGGACCTTATTTCTCTAAAAATTAATAATAACTAAAAATTACATTAATTGTTGGAAACCAAATCTAGCTATTGCATCACCTTAACTGAACCATGATGGAGTGCAATCCATGTCATCCCTCTCGGCAATTTTAGTTTTTGAATTATGGACTATTGGCATAATTCAATTATTTTTACAAATATCATTAATAAATGGAGTATGGTGGTTATGAAGATGGTTGAATAAAGTACATTTAGGGACAAATCAAATTATTTTTGTTCAGGTAATATTTTGTTAGACCATTAAATAGGTCAGTGGTCTGTGACAATATGCCTTTAAATGGGAAACTACCATCTAAAATAACTAGATCTCAGTAACCATTATTTCTCAGACGAACGTGCGTTTTAAGAATTATATATATATATTTTTAAATGAATTTCGGGGTATTACAAAAATCTGGATGACCAGAACCACTTCAGGTGTACGGAAATGAATATTCTAAATAATAAAATATAAGTACTTCTGGTTTATTTGATAAAAATCGGCTTTAAACATGACAAATATGTCGTAGTATTAGTGTTTAAAAATTAGGATCGGTCACTTTAATACTCGATCTAGTTGCCAGCCGATACCGGGAAGCGAACCCAGTACCTATACCAGCCTTAAGTCCGGGAGCTTTACCACCACGCTACAGATACCCATTTATTTATGAAGGGAATTAATATCCGAGGGTTTCTGAAGTTTTATCTACTTGACAATTAACACTACCGAAGGAACAACACTGAATTACGAACTCCTCCGGGTTTTCCCGAGCAGAGGTCAGTGTTAAAGGTACACGATCGTAATGTATTCACTGTTACACTGATCGTAAGTTTGATGAACGACAGGACAACAACCCGTTTAGGTGACAGTCAACATCGTTAAACCATGCACCACGTGTAGTAATAACAGATCGACCGTCGTGTTGCACCAAAATAAACTTGTCACCAAACATCCATTTTATAACTTCAGTTCAGAAACAGGCCTGCGGTCAGGGCCGAATTTCACAAAACATCATAAGCCTAGTTTTGCACGTAAACGTAAATCTACGACTGAATCGTAGTTCTTGTTACTATTAATAATAAACCAAATATAGTTTAAAACACACATATTTCGTTTTCTTTTGCCAATAAAAAATGCTCCGTCTTCCGTAATGATGTTATTTTCTGTGAGAAATAGATGCCAGGCACGTGTAAACGTATGACCGGTTTAACTGCTAGTCGCAGACGTAAATTTACGATGCTTTGTGAAATTGGCTCCATGGTCAGGTCACAGGGTTTTACGTGCACATTCAGAGCAACCTGTTGTAACGCACGCCTGTCGTGGGCGCTGGGAACCGCCCGCGCTGGCAAGTACAAGGGACCACCAGTAGCCCGACTTGGGTCGGTAGCAGGCAGGAGCAATTTTGGTGCCACTGAATTTTGAATATCCCTTAGGAATGAGCCAGAAAGGAAATATGGCGCAGTTTCCATGAAAGTCATAATTAGCAGAGATAAATATACAGTTTATTTTGTTTAGCGACACTACTAGAGCACATTGATTTATTTATCATCGGCTATTGGATGTCAACCATTTGGTCTTACAAAGGAACCCCGATACATTGTTTTCATTAGTAGCAAATTAAGGAATTGTGTTTTATATGCACCATACCCACAGACAGGATAGCACACACCACGGCCTTTGATATACCAGTCGTGGTGCACTGGCCGGAAGGAGAAATAGGCACCGCGACGGGGATCGATCCTAGACCGACCGCGCATCGGGCGAGCACTTTACCACTGGGTTTCGACCCGTCCGAAAATTAAAGTTTGTTTTGTTTAAAGACACTACTAGAGCACACTGATTTATTAATTATCGGCTATTTGATGTCAAACATTTGCTAATTCTGACATTATAAACTTAGATAGGAAACCCGCTACATTCTTCCATTAGTATAAGCATGGGATTGTTTATATGTGCCATCCCACAGACATGATAGAACATACTGCGGGTTTGGGTAAACTGGTCGAGGTGCACTGGCTGAATGAGAAATACCCAAAATGGGCCCTCTGACTGGGATCGATCCCAGACCGATGGCGCGTCAGAGTCAGACGAGCGCTTTACTACTGCTGGCCTACGTCCCACCCGAGTTGGCAAAAGCATGCTCAAAGTGTCTTTGCAAAAACATAAATTTAAAAAGAGACCTTGCTGCCAATTATTCGGTAGAAGAAGTTTTGCGAAGCGAATGTTGGACTCTTTCTTGATAGACTTACCTCTCGTTCCAGCCAATGCACCACGACTGGTATATCAAAGGCCGTGGTATGTACTACCCTGTTTGTTGGATGATGCATATAAAAGATCCCTTGCTGCTACGGACCCACGTTCTGTGGGCTCATTTGGCTATGTATCGATCCAGCCAGTACACCACGACTGATATATCAAAAGCCGTGGTCTGTGTTATCCTGTTTGTGGTATTGTGCATATAAAAGATCCTTTAATTTGCTGCTAATGGAAAAATGTAGCGGGTTTCCTTTCTAAGACTATATATCAAAATTACAAAATTTCTGACAGCCAATAGACGATGATAAATAAATCAATATGCTCTAGTGGTGACGTTACAAATAACGAACTTTAAGTTTAACTAAGCGTCACCGGCCTCGGTGGTGTCGTGGTTACGACATCGGACATAACGCTGGTAGGTACAGGGTTCGCAGACCGGTACCGGCTCCTACCCAGAGCGAGTTTTAACGGCTCAGTGGGTTAGTGTGAGACCACTACACCCTCTTCTCTCTCACTAACCACAAACAACTAACCCACTGTCCTGGACAGACAGCCCAGATATCCGAGGTGTGTGCCCAGGACAGCGTGCTTGAACCTTAATAGGACATAAGCACGTAAAATAAGTCGAACTGAAATGAAATAACCAAATGGCCGAAATTTTCATCTACATGTATATTTATTATATCGCCTCACAATAATTTCACAGCATGGTTTGTTAACCTCCCATTCCTTCCTTTGCCTTATTTGTAGATGAACTCGTGACCAGGAAAGGGTAAATAATATTATAATGGGTATCACGACATAACCCAACACTTGCACTGTCTTGCTCGGGCGCCTCATGTAAGACTGGGGTAATATAAACAGCTTATATACACATGGGTGATCAGGTAGTTCACAAGCAGTTCAACAAGAAGAAAGGAAGGAACTGTTTTATTTAACGACACACTCAACACATTTTATTTACGTTTATATGGCGTCAGCCATATGGTTAAGGACCACACATATATTGAGAGAGGAAACCCGCTGTCGCCACTTCATGAGTTACTCTTTTCGATAAACAATATAGTACACACCACGGCCTTTGTTACACCATTTATGGAGCACTGGCTGGAACGAGAAATAGCCTAATGGGTCCACTGACAGGGATCGATCGCAAACCGATCGCGCATCAAGTGAGCGCTTTACCACTGGGATACGTCTCGCCCATTCAACAAGAGGGTGCTACGTTAAGATCTAAGGTTGTTTTTTGGGTTTTTTTTTTTTTTTTGGGGGGGGGGGGGTAACAACATCCGTAGCAAGGGTTCTTTTATATGCACCATCACACAGACAGGATAGCACATACCACGACCCTTTGAGCTTTCCCATCCCAAAAATTTAATTGTTTTGTTTAACGACACCACTAGAGCACATTTATTAATCATCGGCTATTGGATGTCACATTTTTCGTAATTTTGACATATAGTCTTAGAGAGGAAACCCGCTACATTTTTCCATTAGTAGCAAGGGCTATTTTATATGCATCATCGGATCCCACAGACAGAATAGCACATACCACGGCCTTTAATATACCAGTCGTGGTGCACTGGCTGGAACGAGAAATACCCCAACTGGGCTCACCGACGGGGATCGATCCTAGTCCGATCGCACAGCAAGCGAGCGCGTTACCACTGGGCTACATCCCAAACCTTCGATAAGGTCTATAAAACCGAACTATAAAACACTATGCTGTAATGTATTGTGAATAGTTTAAACAATAAAGAAAAAAAAAAAAAGAAAAAAAAAAGATGAAAGTACTAATTGTGGGTGTGGAAATTGGATCAAGCAATCACACACGTATACGTAAAATAATTCGAAAAATTTAAAACAAAAACATATACAGTCAAACCTCGGTATATGTATACATTTTTGAGGTTAATAAAATATTAGACCATGACTGAAGTATTGCAAAACAGAGCGTGGAATCATCAACAATGTATATAGAAATTGAAAATCAACTATAGTCTACAATTTTTATTTATTTATTATTATATTATTATTTATTTTTTTTCGTTAATAATTTCAGTTTCTTTTGGCGTATAAAGAAAAATAAAAGTGCTTTGAAAATTAAAAATAATATATATGTTTTTTTGTTGTTGTTTTTTGCAAGTTACTAAACCACCGACTCAGAAATATACTCCTCAAAAAAGTAGGGGAACCTGAAATATTAGTGTTAATATCAACTATTAGACCGAAAATACGTCTTGACCACAGACATCCAAGTAAAGAATGTTCAGGTCTGTTTATCAACACATCGAAACACATTCCATAGATTGCGCGTGCATCACGCAGTTGCCCCGTACACGTGCGTGGGGTGTCATTCTCGATTTTGACCATTTCCAGGAAGGTCCATTAATCACTGTGGAACATTATTTCTGTCAATCTTTTTCATTCTGTTGATCATACAGTTGTTATTATTTAGTTTTTAGTCATTTTTATTGTTTGAATTTGCGATTTACTGATAAAAAACGTCAACTTTCAAACCTACTGTAATACTGAACTACTGGTTGTAATGTTTGGCCAATTAATTCATTATTATCATATAACCATTCCCCACAGCTAATATACCTTACAATTTTGGCAATTGTAAATTCTTATTAGAGTTCCCCTACTTTTTCTGAAGAGTATATATAACTTGTAGTAAATTCCATAGTATGAACAAAAAAGGCGTTCCCTGTGGGACGGATTGTATTTCACAGCTCAAACACTTAAAGGGACAGACCGTAGTTTTTAAACACTACAGCATGTTTTTCACCATTAGAGCCGTTTATGATCAATGAAATCAAACATTACTTATATTTTATTCTTTAGATTATCCATTTCTGTAGAACTGAAGTGTTTCTGGTCATCCTGGTGTTTCTAATAAAATAAAAAAATATATATAATTTTTCATATTTTTACGTGCGTCTGAGAAGTAGCGGTTTATTGGTTAGATTTCTAGTCTATTTTTAAGGATATTTCCCGTTTTAACGTCACAGACTCTTCTTTCACACTGTTGTAACTGTATCCAAATGAGTTACAGGTTACTAAAATTAACTAAACTTAGTGTCCATTTTGTATGGGTTAAAACTATGGTCTGCGCCTTTGAGGCACGTTCAAACCGATTCATGTAGGATATCGCCATATTGATATATAAATTCACGTACCAAGGGATATTTTTAATATGTATTTTTCAAATACAGAAACCCGCACTCCATGTACCAGTTATGGAAGGTATGTGTGTGTGTGTGTGTGTGTGTGTGTGTGTGTGTGTGTGTGTGTGTGTGTGGAGGGGTAGCTCAATCTCTAATGGAGGGGGGGGCACAAGCCAGATTTTTATTTTTTTATTTAAATAGAGCAGGAAAAACCACATACATTTTCGTCGCTGAGTGGGGGGGGGGGGGCACTGCCCACCCTCCGACCCCACCTCGGTAACCGGGTTCCTACGGGCCTGTTGTTTCGTCTTCCAATGTGGGGGCAAAGATTTATTGTCAGCGGTGGTGGGGGAGTGCAGTGCATCCTCGTTCAACCCTCTAGCTTCCGTGTCTTTAACACGAGCGTAAGAAGGTGCCAAAAAGTGTGGGGGCACACTTTTATATTTACACACTTTTACACTATCATAAAGCAAATACAAAGCAGCATATCTGAAAAGCCCATCCCCCACCGCTTCCTACGCCAGTGGTCTTGTGAGTGCTTTCGATAAGCGGTATGTTATTTACGTACTGTGAAAACAATTACTACTAATTCGATTACTAGGTCAAACGATTGTTAAATATGACCTCTCCTATAGCATGTTGTTTACGGCAATCAGGTGATATAACAAAAACGGATAGTCTTCACGGGCGTAGGAAGGTGCCAACATGTGTGTGTGTGTGTGCTGGGGGGGGGGGGGGGCAGGGATGTATAAATATATAACAAAAAACATCGCTTCTCCCGTAGTGGGGGGGGGGGGGGGGGCATGCCCTTATGAGCCACCACTCCCCGCTTTCTACGCCAGTGGTTAAAAGGAACTGAATGACCTAGGCAAATCTAGGGGGTTAGATTTATGGTGAAGCACGAAGTTGCAATTTCGCGTTGACGAAAATAAAAATGTCACCCCGACCCCCCATTGGCTACTGGCCTGTAAAAATGTTTCTTGTCACAGTCCAGACAAGCCCCCAACAGGGGCGTAGCGTGCTCTGGACTTGGGGGGGGGGGGGGGGGGGGGGGGTCGAATATGAACCAAGTGGACCTTTTTCTATTTTGTTTTTGTATCACCCGAAACTCCATATTTATAAACCTGTATGTTTTAGTACTGAAAGCGGACCATTTGCTTCAGCGGGGTGGGGGTGGGGAGTCGTCCGAACCCCCCTACGCCCCTGCCCAACCGCCCCTGCGTACTACACGAACATTATTACTGTTTATAAACATAAATTATCCCATAAGTCCCACCCACCATTGTTTTGTATGAGCACGTGCTATATATTTCTTTGTGTTGTGTTTCACAATGTATTAAGCTGATGAGTTGTAATCTGAAAATAAATAAAGAAAACGACCTTGAACGTGTAGATTGGGTATTTAACAACTTTCTGTTTCATTTTCCCCATGGTACTTTAAAATGTTACTTGCCAAATGATTAAAATATTATCATTGCTGTCAGTTTTTATGATTATTATTTAAATACTTAAAGGGACATTCCTGAGTTTGCTGCACTGTAAGATGTTTCCGGCTAATAAAATATTTCTACGATTAAAGGCATACTGTCACTGATTTAAGGACCTTATTTCTCTAAAAATGGATAATAAATAAAAATTACATTAATTGTTGGAAACCAAATCTAGCTATCGCATCACCTTAACTGAACCATGATGGAGTGAAATCCATGTCATCTCTCTCGGCAGTTTTAGTTTTTGAATTATGGACCATTGCCATTATCGTTAATAAATGGAGTATGGTGATTATGAAGATGGTTGAATAAAGTACTTTTAGGGACAAACCAAATTATTTTTATTCAGGTAATACTTTGTTAGACCATTAAAAAGGTCCGTGGTCTGTGACAATATGCCTTTACATTTACATATTAAATATATTTTCTTGTTAAGAATATCAGTGGCTGTATATTCAATGTGTTTCTGGTCGTCTTAAAATGTGTAAGAAACCCAAACTGGATTTTGTCTTCAAATAATTTCGTACGTACGAAAAAATATCTTAGGAAATAAAATGAAATTTAACGTAGTACAAATATAAAAATTATCAGAAACACGTATAATATACAGCCACTAATATTTTATGCAGAAAAAATATATTTCATATGTAATTACAATCGTTAAAACGTCTCTGTTAGTCATTCATTTATCTTTAAGAAAGATCCTCCATCTCAGTGTGAGCACTGTCAGTGTACTCTGACTGCGTCACATTTTGAAGGAAATTCGAAAAAATATATTTGGACAACGAACTGTGATGGAATCCTTTCGATTCCATCCAGAACTTTTATTGCAATTTTTACGTGATACTGAGTTTTATTCTAAATTTTAATTATATCTATCTGTGATATTTGTATTTTTACACAGTCCTTTACACTGTGTTTTTATTTACCTGTTGAATTTTTATATTGATGTTGATCATCACTTTGTTTTTCCATTACCATAGTTTGACACCCAATAGCCTATGTATTTTTCGTGCTAGGGTGTCGTTAAACATTCATTCATTCATTCGATAACATCTTAAAAATTGCAGCAAACTCAAGAATGTCCCTTTAAAAACAAACACATTAATAGATGGTATAAATTGCATCGATTTCCAAAAATGGTAATTCCTCATTTAGGTCCTAGTTGTAGATATCTCGTGCGTGTTGTGTGCTCGACCCCATTCGGTGAGGCACACAAACACCCCTACCCAAGTCCCAATCAGTCTCATAACCTGTATCAGAATTCATAGTAAATGAATGAATGAATGTTTAACGACACCCCAGCACGAAAAATACATCGGCTATTGGGTGTTAAACTATGGTAATGCAAACAAATAAAGTGATGATCAACATCAATATAAAAATTCAAGATTTAAATAAAAACACAGTGTAAAGAACTGTGCAAAAATACAAATATCACAGATAGATACTGACATTTACTCAAAATTTCAATTTTGTGCTGTATTGGCCATTCTCAAAGAGAATGTTACACCCCTGCACCACGGTGAGGTTACAGCACGTGCAGGGGCAGAATTCATAGTAAGTATTGTCATAATGTCGTTGCGAAAGTATTAATGTTAAGTTTAAAATTTGTTTTGTTTAACGACACGACTAGAGTACATTGATTTATTAATAATCGGCTATTTGGATTTTTTTTTTTTTTTTTGGGGGGGGGGGGGGGAGGGGGGTTTGGTAATTTTTACCTGTAGTCTTAGGGATCTTTTATGTGCACAATCACACAGAAAGGATACCACGTGCCACGGCATTTTTACGAATGCACGCTAATAGCACCATAGTTACAGGGTAATTATGTTTTGATTGGTCGTTTAACCTGCGACAATTTTGAGTCTGCCTACTACAATTTTAAACCAGATAATTTTGTAAAAAAAAAAGAAGTAATAATAACATATAGATATTTAAAAAAAAAAAAATAACAAAATGGTCCCAAATTGTTTTTAATTATTTGCAATAAAGATTTTTTTCAGGCGGGATCATTGAAATTGCCAGGAATTCACATTACCGGGACGCTGTCAATGAATCGTACTATAGGGCGATAGGCAAATATAACACGTGGCGGTGGGGGAAAATGGCACACACATACACCCTTATAAAAGGTGGTGGTGGTGGTGGGAAACAGATGTGACTGGGAATTATGCGCATCACCCCCTCCCCCAACTGGACGGGACAAAAAGGCGAGCACTTTACCACTAGGCTTCGTCCTGTCCGAGTTAGCAATGAAAGTTAAAGAAGGTGGTGGTTTTTTTTTTTTTTTTTTTTTCTTTTTTTTTTTTTTCTTAATCATCAACTATTGGATGGTAATTCAGAGATAAAATTATAGTCTTTGAAAGGAAATCCGTAACAGTTTTTCATTAATATCAAGGGGTCTTTTATATGCACCACTCCACAGACAGGATAGCACACACTACGGCCTTGGATACTGATAGACCAGTCGTGGTGCATTGGCTGAAACGAGAAATAGCCCAATGGACCCACCGATGGAAATCGATCCTAGACCGACGGCGCATCAGGCGAGCGCTTTACCACTGGACTACGTCCCGCCCCCATATTAAAAGGAGATCCGTATATATGTGAAATAGCTATATATAGGTCACGTTTTCTGCTCGCTTTCTTAATGTAAAGTTCTTTCTCGGTAACCGGTGACTCATGTTCAGTTTGAATGCACAGCGCATCTTGTCCCAAGAAATACTAACACGCGACAACGCGCTCGGGGTTAAATCTCTACACTAGTTATAATGAACATAGCGCTGTCGAGTCTTCGATTATCTACACGGCAGTACAAAGTCGTAGTGCGCACCGTTACAATGTACCTAACTCGTCTGTACCGTAAGTAAATTTGAAATTACCCGTGTATTACTTTTATAAAGTGAATGATTTCACTTTATATATATTTTTTTTTTTTTGGGGGGGGGGGGGGGGGGGTGGTGGTGGTGTGGGGGGGGTGGGGGTACGGTGGTGGTGTTTGTTAGTGGTTTTGTTTATATCCCTGTCTGTAGGCAGTGCATGTAAACGATGTTTTGCTGCTTGTGGGGGAAAAAACAAACATGTTGCGGGTAAACTCTGTAATTGCAGTAGTAATTATAATTAGTTCAGAATTACCAAATATTTGACATCCAATATCCGGCATTCACCATAGTTTAACACCCAGTAGCCGATGTAATTTTCGTTCTGGGGTGTCGTTAAACATTCGTTCATTCATATTCCAATATCCGATGATTAATAGGGGCGGGACATAGCCCAGTGGTAACGCGCTCGCTTGATACGCGGTCGGTTTAGGATCGATCCCCGTCGGTGGTCCCATTTGGCTATTTCTCGTTCCATCCACTGCTCCACAACTGATGTAACAAAGGTCGTGGTATGTATTATCCTGTCTGTGTGCTGGTGCAGATAAAAGATCCCTTGCTACTAATGGACAAATATAGCGGGTTACCTCTCTGAGACTATATGTCAAAATTACCAAATGTTTGACATCCAATAGCTGATAATTAATCAATCAGTGCGCTCTATAGCCTCTCTCTCTCTCTCTCTCTCTCTCTCTCTCTCTCTCTCTCTCTCTCTCTCTCTCTCTCTCTCTCTCTCTCTCTCCTGTCTGTGGGATGGTGCATATAAAAGAACCCTTGCTGCTAATCGAAAAGAGTAGCCCATATCTGTGTGGCCATTAACCAGACGCCATTATAACCGTAAATAAAATGTGTTGAGTGTGTCGTTAAATAATTATTTCTTTACTTTTTTCCAATATCCGATGATTATCAAATCATTGTTCTTTTCTGGTGTAGAAAAACAGACTTCACGTCAGTGGGCCCATTGGGATATTTCTCGTTCCAGCCAGAGCACCACGACTGGTATATCAAAGTCCGTGGTATGTGCTATCCTGTCTTTGGCATATAAAAAAAATCACTTGCTGCTAATTGAAAAAAAATTGAAAAGAAATTTTGCGGGTTTCCTCTCTAAGACTATGAATTTTGACATTCAGTAACAGATGATTAACAAATCAATGTGCTCTAGTGGTGTTGTTAAACAAAACAAACTTTCCACCATCCCAATTTCACTCTACTCAAACTTTATCTAAATGTATTATAGATTAACTCAATGTCAATTTTCACGGGTTGAAATTAGTAAGTTTGTTTTGTATAACAACACCACAAGAGCACATTGATTAATTTAACTTCAACTTTCCTCGTGAAGGGCACGGTCAATTCCTGTAAATTCTCCCTCAGTGTGTGCCCCAAACATCTACTGGTTTCGTTAAACAAAACACAGTGGCGTAGGAAGGTGCTAGAAAGGGGGCGGAGACACACACACACACACACACACACACACATAGACACATAGACACACACACACACACACACATACACACACACACATATATATATATATATATATATATATATATATATATATATAAAAAACCATCAATGCTGCTACTGGATCAAGAACAGTGTGTGTGTGTGTGTGTGTGTGTGTGTGTGTGTGTGTGTGTGTGTGTGCCCCCTTGCTCCCACCGTTTCCTACGACAGTGAAACACACTGAAAGCAAACAATAACAACATGTTCGGCCTTGCTCAGGTGCGTCACAAAATTGGGCCCAACGAAACGTGATACTAAACTAAAATGCAAGCCCTATCTTGTTTCAAGAGCTCAGTGCTGACTTTTGACCGCGGAAAACGTCTGTTTGTATCATCACTTTCGTAAGACGTCACACGTACATACGTCTGTTGACATATTCCCTGTCCAGTCGTTGTTTTAATTTTCAGATTAAAGAGCTGTGGTGTAGCCAACCCCAGTCAAACTTTGTTTTTTCTTTTTCTTTTTTAAATAAAATCATACATATGTACATACATAGTATGGGCTGTCCATCCCCACCCTCACCCTCACCCCCACCCCAAATGGGAGTTGCCCCCTCCCCCCAATATAAAATCTTGTCTACGCCAGTGTTAAAGGGTCAATTACAACGTCGTGTTCAGAAATAATTGATTTCTTGGAACTGAGCGGAAAACAATAGTTTCCATGCACCGTTTGTCTGATTGTCAGTATGAAGTTGTTTTTTTAATCTGGATTTCTCTGCTTGTATACAATTAATGTTTTAATCCCCTCAGCTACTTGAACCCTGTTTTTACGGGTCTGTGATTAATAGTTAGTTGTTAGTTACAGACTCCGGCATTCTAAAATATATAAAAACACGATTTTGGCTTTTAAAAATGCAAGTTTAGGTCCTGACATTAAAAGACACATCTTTCTGAAACTTCGTGTGATAAAAGTCGGTGTAATGGTCTTAAGGAGATAAGCCCAAGTATAACAATTAAAACTAATTTTGTGGGCCTTGAAATTCGAACCTAGTATCGGTTACAACATCGCACTTGAGGCTGGTAGGTGCTGGGTTCGCATCCCGATTCCGGCTCCCACTCATAACGATGTTAACAGCTATGAGTATGCGTAAGGCCACCACACCGACGTCTCTGTGTGTGTGTGTGTGTGTGTGTGTGTGTGTGTGTCTCTCTCTCTCTCTCTCTCTCTCTCTCTCTCTCTCTCTCTCTCTCTCTCTCTCTATCTATATATATATATATATATATATATATATATATATATATCCCACTATATATATCTCTATATCCCACTGAGTGTGTGTGTCTCTCTCTCCCACTGAGTGTGTGTGTGTGTGTGTGTGTGTGTGTGTCTCTCTCTCTCTCTCTCTCTCCCTCTTCCTCCTTCCCTTCCCAAAATCTAAGTACATTTAGTTGACTTAAAACTGCGGTGTCAGTTGTCTATTGTGTATCAAGTGTTAATACCGGAGATGTACCCCGGTGTAAAGATACGACGCGTTCTACTATCAATAGCCCTCAGAAACATTTCCACTTGAACGGCGCATCAAAGGTAGCAACATGAGCAGTCGTATTTATTTAAAAGTGCAGGTAAAACTGTCCTTATAGTGACTCGTATTCTGTCTCTCTCTCTCTCTCTCTCTCTCTCTCTCTCTCTCTCTCTCTCTCTCTCTCTCTCACTCTCTCTCACTCTCTCTCACTCTCTCTCACTCTCACTCTCACTCTCACTCTCAAATTAACTACTAACCCACTGTCCTGGACAGACAGTCCGGATAGCTGAGGTGTGTTCAAGATAGCTTTCTTCAACCTTAATGGATATAAAATAAAGTTTGTTTGTTTTGTTTAACGGCAACACTAGAACACATTGATTTGTTAATCATCGGCTATTGGATGTCAAACATATGGTCATTTTGACACAGTCATAGAGAGGAAACCCTCTAAAAAAAAATTCCATTAGTAGCAAGGGATATTTTATATGCACAATTGCACAGACAGAATAGCACATACCGGGGCCTTTGATATACCAGCCTTGGTACATTGGCTGGAGCGACTGATGGATATAAGCACGAAAATAAGTACAAATGGAACCAACCTAGTACGTACTGTATTTTAGTCCGGTGGTTCAACCACTACGCCACCGCCTTCCGTCCAGAATGAAGGTGATCGTGAAGGTCATTTCTTGTAGCTTGGGGGCGAGATGTAGCCCACTTGTAAAGCACTCGCTTGATGCGCGGTCGGTTTGGGCTCGATCCCCGTCGGTGGGCCCATTGGGCTATCTGTCGCTCCAGCCAGTGCACCACGACTGGTACATCAAAAGGCCGTGGTGTGTGCTATCCTGTCTATGGGATGGTGCATATAAAGATCCCTCAATATATATGTGGTCCTTAACCATTATTATATCCGACACCATATAACCGTAAATACAATGTGTTGAGCTCGTCGTTAAATAAAACATTTCTTTCTTGTAGCTGGGAAGAACGGATGGGGTATACAGAAGATTAATAAAAGAAGGGTTGATTTTAGAGGTCCTGTGGTGGCACCCACCTCTGCACCTGACGCCATATTACTGATGAACTAATGTGGGTCTCAGAGGGTTACACTAATTTTCATTTTTCAATATGTTTCAGAATCTGCTAACATGGACGTAATTCGACATTCCAAGAGACCTGAAGCGACTTAGCTGACATCAGCAAAACAACTAGGTGGCAGCACCAGCATCCGGCAAGGACTTCTAGGAAGCGGCAGCACAAGCATCCGGCAAGGACTTCCGGGAAGCGGCAGCACCAGCATCTGGAAAAGACTTCCGGGAAGCAAAAAAAGAGAAGAAAACAAAGCAAAAATAAACAAGGAAGCCACTGGAATTATGGCTGACTCAAATGGCAAACGAAAGAGACATGCATCTGTGGAGTCGGCAGAATCTGACGATTACACAAACTACATCCCCACCCCTCCGGACGGGGGGTATGGGTGGGTGATCGTGGCGTGTTCCCTGGTGAACAACATTATCGTGGACGGGATCGGGTATTCGTTCGGGGTGTTCCTCCTGGAGTTCGTCGAGTACTTCAAGGAGCCGAAGAGTAAGGTGGCGTTCGTCGGATCCCTGTTGTGTGGAACCTACCTTACAGCAGGTGAGATCCCACGAGCATTGTAAGGATTGGTAGGAACTGGGTTCTCAGCCCGGTACCGGCTACCACCCGCCTAGAGTGTGTTTTAACGACTCAGTGGGTAGGTGTAAACCCACTACACCCTCTTCTCTCTCACTAACCACTAACCAACTAACAACTAACCCACTGCCCTGGACAGACAGCTCAGATAGCTGAGGTATGTGTCCAGGACAGCGTGTTTGAACCTTAATTGGCTATAAGCACGAAAATAAGTTGAAATGAAAAAAAAAATTCACTGGTTAGAGTACAAAACAGCCCTGATCTAGCAGTGTATAATACAGATCTGGAAATGTATAATACAGATT